>NW_010411639.1:34342-34611 GCF_000710305.1 Buceros rhinoceros silvestris | reverse complement strand
GGGGCGGGAGCCATGTCCCTGAAGAAAGGTGACCTGGCCCTGGCTGTCCCAGTCCTGAGTGAGCCCGAGGGGGATGGTGGGGCGGGCAGGACCGTGTGCTGCTGTCCCATAGGAGGGGGGGGGCGGGAGCCATGTCCCTGAAGAAAGGTGACCTGGCCCTGGCTGTCCCAGTCCTGAGTGAGCCCGAGGGGGATGGTGGGGCGGGCAGGACCGTGTGCTGCTGTCCCATAGGAGGGGGTAGGGGCGTGCTGCTGAATGTGCAGGTCCCG
>NW_010411639.1:28355-34120 GCF_000710305.1 Buceros rhinoceros silvestris | reverse complement strand
CCACCCGAAGCCTATAAAAATCCCCCATCCCCTGTTTTGGCTCAGTGACCTGTTTCCCCCTTCCAGCACAGCAGTCCCAGAGCAAAGCCTGTCCGTCCAGAGGGGAGACACCTGGTCCAGAGCAGCGACCCCAGCTTCGGAGTCGAGATCCTGAATCTGGAGGAGGGACCTTTAGTCCAGAACAGGGACGCCAAACCAGAGCAGAGACCCCAAAACGTCCTCTTTCCCAGCCCCCAGGCTTTGCAGTGATGACGGGCAAAACCACTCCTCCAGCCTCAGACCCGGCTCCAGCAGCTCCGAAGAAAGAGCCAGCAGCAGCCCCAAAGGAAGAACCAGCCCCAGCTGCCAAACAGCCTCCGGCCCCTGAGCGTCCCCCTCCTGCGGAGCAGCCCACAGCCCCCACAGACGAGCCGGCTCCTGTTCCCAAGGCAGAAGGGACTCCAGGCCCTGGAGAAGGTCACCCAGCTGAACCCCAAGCCCCAGCCCCTGAGCCTGAGAAACCAAAAGCAGGTGAGGATGGGACCGGAAACGGGGAGGGGAGCTGTGCAAGGCTGAGAGGGGCCATGTGGGGGTGCCAGGTGGAGGGATGAAGTCATCAAGGATATTTTTGCAGTGGGATAGGGTGGGGGATTTGGAGGATGGGGAGCCCTGAAGACCAACATGGAGGTTGAGTGAGTGCCTTCCAACAGCGCCAGTACTCGAGAAGCTGTCCTCACAGCAGTGGGTTTGTTACAGAGCCGCCCAGCTCTCCTCTGTCCTTGGCTGTGGAAGAAGTGAGTGAAAACTCGGTTACGCTGACCTGGAAGGCCCCGGAGAAGACAGGCCGGTCGGTCCTGGATGGATACCTGGTGGAGATCTGCAAAGACGGAAGTAGGCTTGGGCTTTCCTGCCTTGTAAGCGTGGAGAGCTGGTGTGTGGCTGCAGAGGTGTGGGAGGAGCTGGGCAGAACCTGGCAGTGTGTTTCCCTGGGCACCATTTCCCTTCCTTTGCCAAACTCATTCATTTCAAATAGTCTGTTTTTTCTTTTCCATGGAGGAGAGGAGCTTCCCATTGGCTTCAGATAGTAGTGAAGGGGGATGGACCAGGTTTAATGTCACTGCCATGTCCAATTAGAGGGTGGAGGAGAGACCAGCACTGAGGATGGTCTCTGACAAACTCCAGCTCTTCAAGGACCTGGGGTTGGGATGGTGATGAAAGACCTCAGGAGGAAGAAGATGGCAATGTCACGTGTTTGCCCAAAGTGAAGTGTAGAAGGAATGGGGATAAGGTGGGAGGATGAGGGAGGAAAGGATCCCGGGCAGCGCAAGAGGGGCTGGCACGCATCAGGTGGATGATGGTGGGCTGGTGGATGGCAACGATTATCTGTGGTTCTCTGGTTGCATTGCTGGTTGCTGGAATGGGGTAGGTGGATAAGAGTTGTGTTTTGGGCACTCTCTTGAAGACCTGCTTGGCTTTAGTGTGAGAGTGAATGGATTATGCGGCTGGAGAGCTCTGCAAGGGGAGGCTGGGGCTGGTGGGCTGGGTGCTGTGTGAGGCTGAAGTGGTTTGGGAGACCCACGTGGTCTGTGGGCCTTGGGGAACTTGATCTATGGCCCTTGGTGTTTGAGCTTGGAGCAGGCATAATCAACACACGCTTGGCTATGGGAGTCTTTTGTCAGCGGGCTGGGGATGGGGGAGGTAGCCACGGCTGGGTGGGATGTGTGAGGAGACCCTTGCATGGGACAAGGCAAGGTGCAGCCATTCCTGGAAGGTGCTGCCTGACAGTCACCCAAAGGTCACAGTTTTGGATGATCTCCTAGCTTGCTTTGGGCTTGGCTGGCTGACAGAAGAGCTCTAGTCATTCAGTGACAACCACATGGGCTCCAGGACTGCAATGTTTGGGCTGGTGCAAGACTGTGTTTGGGCTGGTTGGTTAAAATGTGGTGAGATTTGAGTGAGGGCCAGTTTGAGTAATGAGGGGAAAGAGGAAATGGTGGGATTTGGCTGGTCTGATGGCGTTGGCAGGAAAACCTTCTTGGTTTGAAGGTGCATATAGTGGCTTAGCACACCATGGTATGTGTGGGTTGCTCTAGTTGTCCACCTGGGACGCCAGTTCTTTGGCGACTGGAGCGGTCTCTTTTCTAATGGAGAAACCTCAAGGAGTTTGGCTCATTGCAAGGTTGATGTGGGAGGCTTCTACGTCTTGGCTGTGGGTGAGTTTGAGATGCCCCTTCCAAGCAGGAGGAACAGCTGGAGACAGGAACACCTGGCTGGCGGCAGGTGATGAGCAGACCTTTCCCGATAAGGGGGATTGGCTGGGGAACATGGTGAGCCCCAAGGAGTTACCCTGGGGAAGTAAGAGGAGCAGAGTGGCTGACAGTGTTGTCAGACGACCTTGACTGCTCCCAGAAATGTACCTGGAAGGTCAGCAGGGACCATGTTTGCTGGTCTAACACCTTTTCTTCCTTGCAAACAGCCTCCGGCTCCACAGCTGAGCTTCTGCCAGCATTCTGTACCCCACACTCCTTGTCAGGGCGGGGTGGCCAACCTCCCCTCTAAGAGACCTTTTTCTGCAGGTGCCCCAAATCATTCACCCTTTGCAAGGAAGGTCTTTGTCTCTGGGCTTCAACCCCTGTGGCTGATCCTGCTGTTTGGGTGGCGTGTCTGCCTGTCCACTGCACCCCTGAAGGGCTCTGCTGGGTTCATCATAGGTACAGACTGGACAGCTGCGAACGAGGAGCCTTTCCTTTCCACCCGGTACACCGTCCAGAACCTCAACTCCGGCGACAAGATCCAGGTGCGGGTGAAGGCCGTCAGCGCCAGCGGTGCCAGTGTCCCGGCTACTTTGGAGCAGCCAGTCCTCATCCGAGAGATCCTCCGTAAGTACCGCTCCCGCCGTGCGGAATTCCTGGGGGCTTTGTCAGCGGTACAAAGAAATCTCACTCCATCCCCGGAGCCTGAGTGGCCCCTGCCCTCTCACACGTTACAGTTCAGCCTTTGAGCAAGATGTTATGAGGTTATTCTCAGTTCCACCTCCCTTGGGGTGGGCTGCAGTAGCTTCCCAACCTCAAGACACTGATCTTGCAGATGGTGAAGCTTTGGGGGTGAAGGACTCCAAATGTGGTGCCTCATTTTCCCATTTCGTGGGAAGAGCTCAGAAACAGCCTCGCGTTCAGCCTGTCTCCTCTCCTTGGCCATGATTTCACCTCTAATAGAGCATCACATCCACGTCGCCCAGCTTCGTTTGTTTAGCTAAGGAGAGTCACGAGCTGCTCGTCTGGAGCAGGGGAACTTTAATCACGCTGAACTCGCTAATGAACGACTTGCTCCCATGCTTGGCAAGACTCGCATTCCTCCCGGGCTGCTGCCAATGTGCGGAGACTGATGGATGGTTGCAAGGCTGGTCTTCACTCATCAAACAGCAAACGTAGACTTATTTTCACTTTTCAAGGAATTATTAATGTGCAAGTTTTTCTGTTATTTGAAGAATACATTGGATTTTTCAGCTGCTTAAACATAGTTGTAATAATAACATCAGCTATTCCGGAACCATCAGGTTTTTGTAGGAAAAGGCTTTGGAGGAGGCTATTAGCATCTGGAAAGGTCTTGCAGGGTCCATCCTCTCAGCCTGCTCCAAGGAGGCTTAGTGGTGGGTGTCTGCTGCCGTGATCACCTCCAGATCACCTCCTCACCTTGCAGGACTGGAGAAACTGAGGCACAGGGGACTGGCATGAGATGCCAAATGCACAGCTCATGTTTCCAACTTCTAGTCCTGTGCTGCACCCAGGAGCTCAAAGCCCCTGTCCCTGCTGCCTGAGCTTTGTCCCAGCCGAGAGGTGTAAAACCCAAAGAGCTGAAGACCCACAACTTGCTCTTGCTCTACGCTAGTGGGTTTGTTCTTCTCTTTTTTTTCTTTTTGCTAAGTGAAACTCAACAACAGCACTCGCCTACTCGTGCATTTCATTTGAAATACAGCCCTGCCTTGATTTGCTGAGGAACAAACCATGCCTCAGTGTCCCTCTGCTTCCCCGTGTCCACCCCAGCAGCGCTGGTGTGTGTCAGGCGCACGAGCTGGCTCCTCTCTGCCCCATCTCTTACCTTCTGGTGTTCACGTTTCATTCGGGGCTGCATTTTGTACCTCTCACCAGTTCATTTATAGCTTCACAAGGGATTTTAAATAGCAGCCACACAGACGGCAGAGAGTTTAAAAACAGGTGGGGTGAGTGGGTTTGGGAAGTGCAGAGAGACGAGGAGAAACCAGATGAAGGTTCAATGTGGGAATCGCGTTTTGCAGGGAACTGGGGCAGGAAAAATGCCTTCCTACCCGCAGCAGCATGTCACCTGGGCTGCAGACCCCAGCCAGCCCTCTCCGGCTGAGCAAGGCACGCGTGAGCAGGGGAAAACACCCCTGAACCAACATTCCTCTGTCGAGGTCAGGTTTCTCTGCCCCGCTGAGACTGATGAGCCCAAGTGGCAGCATCGCTGCGTGGATCCCTGGAGGGAATAGCAGCGTGAGCAGAGGGGGGACTGTCTCAGCTGTTGGCGGGGCCATCTGGGACTGCTGGGCATCTCCCTGCCCTCCCCAGCCCACCGCCAGTGTTACACGCTCACAGCTGTTTGGCCATCGCTCAGCCTCGGTTTAATTCTGGCCGTGCCCCCTCCCCAGAGCTAAGCTCCAGCACGTTTAATCCGCGCAGGGACACAGGGCTCTTTTACGAGGGGCTCACATAAACCCAATGCCTCTCCAGAAGGGTCACCGAGTGGCACCGAGCCGGTAGGGTTACACTGCTATTTTCACCCCGACAAGGAGACACACGCCCCATCAGCATTCTCCAGTGGGTTTTTTGCTTATCTTTGTTATGTTCCCTTGGGGACATTAGCCTTCGTTTTAAGCCTGGGGCTTTCACAGCTCTGCTGTGAGTAACCATGCACCACCTTGGCCTCTCGATGGCCTTGAGCGCACTGCGAAGGTGGAGGTCTGGCAAGCCTTGTCCATGCTGGAAGCTGTTGTGTGCCTCTGGAAAAGCTGCTTTCTGAGCTAGGAGAGAAATATTTCCGAACTGGGAGATGCTGTCCTCTGCCTTGCTACCATGTAGGCTGTGCTGTGGCTCTTCTAGCGAACCCAAGTTGGTCTCCACAGCCTGACTGTAACGAAGGGGGTGAACGGTCCTTCAGGGTGGTGCCACTGGGTTGGTGATCTGGTATCTCAAGGATGGGTGTAATTTTGGGTTGCAGGCAATGATGTAGGTTGGCACAGCCCTGCAGGGAAGCAAGCGCTGTCTGGGAGATGAGAGGGAAGAAGTGGCCGTGTTTTGGGATGGGATTGCTTGATGCCCAAGCAGGGGGATGCATGGGGTGGGTCAGACAGTGGGGGACTGTGATTTCCTTGGCCTCATGACATGACTTTCTGGTCCCCAGAGCTCCCAAGGATACGCATGCCCCGTCACCTGCGGCAGACTTATGTCAGGCATGTGGGAGATGCCGTGAACCTGATGGTCCCTTTCCAGGTAGGTGGACGATTTGGGATTTAATTCTCCAGGCCAGCTGTGGGCTGGCTTGTCCTGGTCTTCTTGTCTCATGGGCCAAGGGTTGGAGATGGATTGGGAACTTCTCTCCCATTCCAGCCTAGCTTCCATTTTTCTCCTGCTATTTCTTTATTGATGGTGTCAACAATGGGACAACCCCAAACACTAGGGCATGGGCTAACTGTTGCTGCTGTCTCAGCCCTCTAGCCCTGTTCAGTTCATACTCCTGGCCGAGCCTGGCAGGGATCTGGCCACATCCCA
>NW_010411639.1:25035-28236 GCF_000710305.1 Buceros rhinoceros silvestris | reverse complement strand
CAGGAAGCTGCCCCTGAGATGAGGGACATGTCCATGCCATGCCTCAGGTGGTTGTGAGCCTGCACTGGCCATGCTCTGGCCAGGAACTGGCCCTGGATGCTGAATTCAAGACCCCGCTGCTAGGCTTTAACCTGGGCCCAGTGCCTGGGCAACAGGAGCACAACTGTGCCTGATGGCCTTGGGCAAGTAAAGCTGGGCTTGCTCCATGAGGACTTTGGGGGACCAGCATGTTCCAGAGGCTTCCCGTCAGTGGAGCTGGCAGGGATCAGCTGTAGTTTATTCCCCGGGGACTGCTGGATGGGAGAGCTTGTATCCAGGCCACCACTGCCTGGACAAAGTAAAGTGGCCCTGCCCACCTGTCCTTCCCAGCATGACCCACTGGGACCAGAAGTTTGAGTGAATCCTAACCTGCCTGTACGGATTGCTGCAGGGAAAGCCGAAGCCCGAGGTGATCTGGACCAAGGGTGACCAGCCCCTGGACACCAATCACATCAACATCCGCACCACAGAGAGGGACACCATCTTCTACATCCGCAATGCACAGCGCAACGATTCGGGCAAGTATGAGCTCACTGTGCGGATAAATGGAGCAGAGGACAAGGCTACCCTGGACATCCGAGTGATCGGTAAGGCTGGGCATGGGACCTGTCACTCTGGATGTCATCCCTGCTTCTTGGCTGGGGGTAGCTCTTGTTCTTGGTGGGATGGAAAAAGACCAGCAATAAGGCAAGGGACTGTGGGGTTCCTCTTCCAATGGGATCTTCTCCAGGACCATGGAGATGAAGTCCTCAGGGTTTCTGCCCAGCCCATGCCCATCGCAGCTTCTCACCCCTCGAGTGCTGCAATGGGTGAGAAGAGACTTAAAGCAAGGTGTGAGGAATGATCAAGGCACAGAACGTGGGGGGAGCAAAACAGGATACCACCCTGTGAGGGTTTGTGTTTGCAGAGCCACCGGGCCCCCCCAGAACCTGAAGCTGGTGGATGTGTGGGGCTTTAATGTAGCCCTGGAGTGGACCCCCCCAGCGGACAATGGCAACTCTGAGATCAAGGGCTACATGGTGCAGAAGTCAGACAAGAAGAGTGGGGTGAGTCTGGGCACTCCTGGGCCTCCGTGCCCTGGTGCCAGGGATGCCCTGTTGGGAGAGGGACAGCTGCACACCCCTGTCTCCTCCCATACCTCCTCCATCCTTTGGACAACCTGCCTTTCCTCACCACTCTTTTTTTTTTTTTTTTTTGTCCCAGAAATGGTTCACGGCGCTGGAGCGCTGCACCCGCACCAGCTGCACCATCTCTGACCTCATCATTGGCAACAGCTACTCCTTCCGCGTGTTTGCGGAGAATGCCTGCGGGCTGAGCGAGAAGGCGGCTGTTGCCTCCGGGGTGGCCCACATCAATAAGACAAGTGGGGACAAAGCCCTGGCTCAGGGGATGGGAGTGGTGGTGGGCAAGAGGGGTCCTCTCCCCGTTGGGGCTACTGGGGCTCCCTCAGTGTTATGGTGATATTGCTGGGCTGGTCCCCGGGACCAACCCTGCAGGGATGAGGCTGTGCATCCCCAAGGCAGAGGTCCAAAGGTCCCCCGCCCTCCTTCCACATCTCCTTTCGCTGTTGGGGAAGGCTTGTGCCATGGTCAGCCTGGGAGGGGGGCTGAATCCTTGTGATCATGTGCTGGTCAGCCCAGGAGTCTGAGCTCCGCCTCAACCTAGAATTCACTGTTTTCTTAGAAACGACTTACCAGCCAGAGAAGATCCCCCAGCGGGACATGATGGAGCCTCCAAAGTTCACCCAGCCCCTGACAGACCGAACCACCACCCGGGGCTACAGCACACATCTCTTCTGCTGCGTCCGGGGCTTCCCCCAGGTCAGTGGTTCCTCCGTGGGCAGCATTGCCTCTGAGTGCGGGCAGTCACCAGTGGGGTTTTTGCAAGGTGGCTGGAGGTGCTGGAGATGGTTTGTCATGCTGGGTTAGGAGTGGGTGAGGTTAGGGGGCTACAGCTGCCCTCTGAGACAAACTGTGGCAAGTTCGGGGTGTTTCTGCATAGAGATGGGAGACGTTTTAATTCAAGCCATGTCTTGTTCCCTTCTGTGCTGGGGGAGGAAGTGTGGAGCAGTGGTCAGGGGTCAAGACTAGAAGCTTTAGCTCTTCAATATACTTCTGTCTGTGAATTCCCACCATGTTCACCACCTTCAGGAAGGGCCAAGGCAAAGGCAGAGGGAGGGGGCTGCGTTTTGAGGCCAGTTAGATTTCTCCTTGCTTTAAACAAACAAATCCTGCTGCCTTCCAGCCCAAAATCATCTGGATGAAAAATCAGATGGAGATACGGGAAGACCCCAAATACATAGCGATGATCGAACAGGGTGTCTGCTCCCTGGAAATCCGCAAGCCCAGCCCTTTTGATGGGGGCATCTACACCTGCAAAGCTGTGAATGCCCTGGGGGAAGCCTCAGTAGACTGCAAGCTTGATGTCAAAGGTAGGATTGGACAAGGAGGTGGAGGAACAGGTCTCCTTACCTGCCTTCTCCTGTTCTCACTTTCACAGTGCTGGGGTTTGTCCCTGATCCGTGCAGATCCTGGTGAAGGGTAGAAGCTTAAGGACACTGGGCAGCCCTGTGGAGCTGGAGCTTCAAGCTTCTTGGGTTTTTATGGTCTTGAAGGGTCTTGAAATCACCTTCCCTCGTTCATGGCTGAAGAATGGGGAGGAAACCAGAAACTGCAGAGCTGAAGGGCCAGAGGTGCTGGTGGAGGCTGGGACAGCCGCTTGCTCCTCGCTGTGTCTGCCAGCACTTGTGTCTCCAGCCATCAACAAACCACACGGGTTGGGGCTGTGCTGGACCCCCTTCGCTTGCACCTGGGTTGTTCTGATTTATGCCTCGGGATCCTGCCCAGAATTCCCAGCTCACATTTCCCTGCCTCAGCAGAGTGCCCAGCCCAGCCCTTGCACGGGGGTGCTCTGCTGTGCTCCCCGTGGACGCCTCCCCCGTGTGCTGCCGACCCGCCTGGGTGCGCAGGAAGGAGCATGCGCGCACACTGCACGTGTTCCTCACATGGCAATGTGTTCTTAGACACACGTCATCTTCATTATGTCTCCTCCTGTGGCTTCCCAACACATGCTTGCCCCGAGACATTCTCTGCCCTACTTCCCACGCAGGCAGAGCTCCGATCCAGCAGGCTCCTGGCACCCTCGGTTCCTGCTGCAGCTACA
>NW_010411639.1:20168-24930 GCF_000710305.1 Buceros rhinoceros silvestris | reverse complement strand
GGTGGGTTGTGGCCTCGTTGGCAGCGGGTGCCAGGGCTTCCAGCCAGTGCGGAGAGCACTGACCCAGCCGGCCTGGGTCATGCTGCCCTGTGGGCAGAGCTAGCCGTGCAGGCAGCGTGGGGAAGGCGGCCAGGAGGATGAGCTTGTTGTTATGCTGGGGACACAAAGGTCCTGGGAGCCATCCAGGCTGGGATCCTGTGGGCAAGCTGGCTGGAAGCAGGCAGTGATGGTGGTGTGAGTGATTGATCGGAGCGTGCGTGCGCAGGGTTGGTGTGTGTAGGTGCACGCTGGTGTGCACACGTGAGCGGGTTGGTTGTGCCCTGGCTCACTATTGGAGTGAGAGGAGGGAAGTTCAGGGGATTTATATCTTCTGCAATCTCCTGCAGTGCCCAAGTGAGGACAGACCAGAGGGCAAGATGAAGAGCAAGGTAGGTTTGGGTTGAGTCTGTGGGATGGAGGGAGGGTGGATCACTTCACTGGGGATGGAATGAGTCAAGTGTCCTTTGTCACCTGCTGATGGAGCCCCAGCCTGGGGCCTCCCCATCCCATGGCTGGAGATGCATCGGTGGGGCAGGATGCTACAGACCCTGAGGGAAACCTACCCCCCTGCAAGGTGGAGAGAGGGCTGTAAATACGGCCCAGAGGATGAAGATGCATGCGGAGACTGGTGTGCCTGGCAGATGCCTGGCAGATGCCTGGCAGCAGTGGGCAGAGCCCCAGTTTGCAGGCAGGGCTCAGAGACTTGGGGCACCATGAAGGGCAGGAACTGGGGCGGGGGGCAGGTGTAAAAGGGTGTGAAATAAGACTGCAGGGAGAAAAAAAGACTTAAAGTGTTGCACCTGAGTTTTGTGGAGCAGGAGAGGATGGAAGAGTTGGGCTGGGTTTGTCTTGCATTAAAGCTGTGGCTGGGACGTGGTTTCCTGTCTCATCCCTGACCACTGGTCTCTTGGCAGTGGTGCTCTCACAGGACTCAGATCTCGTTCCTCTACCCCAGGTGGATGCCGCAGCTGCTGAGCGGTAGCGTGGCACACGGTGATGCTCCTGGCCATGGCCTCTGCTGGCCTGTCCACTCCCTGGCAGCGCTCTGGAGTGGGGCCTGCACCTCAGCCTTCCATGGCATGGTCCTCTCTGAACATGTCCTTAGTGTGACAATAAAACAAGCCCATCTGAGGGGCTTTGGTCCTAATAAAAAACCCCAAACCACTCTGTCCTGCTTGTTGTGGGGTTGGCTTGGGGTGGGAGGAGGTAGAGGGGAGAGAGCTGCCAGGGATGCTACGAGTTCATATAACATCCCACTGAACCATGGGTGGAGGAGATTGGAAAGAAAGGACCAGCTTTATTAAACACATATGAAGATGACTAAACCAGAAGGAACCCAACAAGGAGAGAAGGAGGATGGGAAAAAGTTTTCTTCTGGAGCTGGAAAATTATTCTGGCTTTTTTGGGAAAAAAACCCAAAAAACATCAAAATTGTGGCATGTTGATGGTTCTTCATAGAAGCGCAGTTTCTTTATCCATGTCAGTGATGGAATGATCCAGCCATGTGCTGCCACCAGCATCTCCTCACCACAGCCTGAGACGACGGGGGCAGGACATGCTGATGCGTTATCTGGAGGAGGAGGAATTGGCCCCGTTAACTACCGATATAGCTCATGTGCAGAAAGATGACTCGTTCCTTACAGCTCTGAGACAGCTCAGGTCAGATGCTGTTTATTAACAGAGAGCCCAGACAGATCCATCAAGTTGACTAAGCACATCGTTAACCAGGGGTCAGCAGCATGGTGCCCCTCCTCCACCAGCACAACCTCCCTCTCGGGCTGGCGGGTCTGGTGCATGGGTGAGGGCAGGAGCTCTCCCAACTGCACACCAGCTTGGCCGTGGGGCCAGACCCAGATCCTGCCTCATATCCGAGCAGGCCCTGGCACTGCAAACGTAGGTCCACTGGTCATCTGCCCAGATTTGAGCCCGGGTCCCCCTTGGTGCCACTGGAGAGCAAAGGCAGGCAGTGCCTATGGCTAAAACAGCTGACCTCCCTCTGCAGCATCTCTCCTGCATCTCTTTCCCGACGGCCCCCAGTCACCTAGTTCTTACGCCCAAGCTGGAGTCCAAGGGGGTGTTGGTGTTTCCAGGGGCTCAGCACCGGCACAGCAGTGTCCACACCAGACATCTTTTCCACCATCAGAGGGCATTGTCGGATTGATTTTTATCCCAGCTAATGGTCAGGCTGGTTTATTGCTGGTTTATTGCCATGGTTGGGATTAGTGATGATGCCACCAGGGTGGAGGTTGCAGGTGGAGCTGGCAGGTTGAGATCAGCTCTCCTGGCATGCTCACACCCTGCCTTGGACACTGATAGGGATGTCCTGGTCCCCTTGATGTCTCTGGTGTCTCAGCATGTGGCTTTGGCCAGTGGGAGGCTTGAGGGGGCAGGGACTAGAGCGGGCTGTGTTAGCTACGGCTTTGCTAACACGGGAGGAGCAGCTTTTGCAAGACTGTGTTGTACTGCACGCTGTGCCCTTTCCATCCTCTTAATGCAGCCCTACAGGCAAAGTCTGTGTGTGTAACCCCACAGGGGACCGGAGTGGGTAACAGCATCTGCTTTTAGTGAGCTCTTCCCAGGAAAGGTCTGGAGAGCATGGAGTGGAAAAATCCACTAGCTCTTTCTCTGAAAGCATGCCTTAATTTATGAGCATCCCAGCCATCAGGTTTCTGGGCACCTTAGTAAGGACCAGGCAAAGGCATCAGTTCCAGGAAAGCTCTTGTAGAAATAAGATGCAAATAGGAATGAGACCTTTGCTTGGTAAACAGCAGCTCTAGTCTGAGGCCAAGCTGCTACCGTTCAAAAGGACCATGGGAACAGGGTAGCGGGGTCCTCTCTGCTCTAACCTGGGGTTGCAGCATCCTCAGGCACTACTGATAAAGAACTTTGGGTTGAGGAGGCAGGGAGGGTGTTCAGGACTCCTCCATCACAGTGAGGCCCAGGGGAAAGATTTCCTCCTGTCCTTGCCATCGCTCTTCTGCTCCACTCTCGTTTTGCCCCGTGTGGTCTGACCCAGGAGGCTGGATTTGATACATTGAGGGTCTCGCACAATGTGGAAGGATGAGCCCTTCAACTCCTCTCTTTTTTGCTGCCCTCCTTTTCCTCTCAGAGAAATGGAGGATCTCCCTCCAGGCTAAACAGAGCTGGCTGTGGCAGTGGACGAAGGGGACACCCAGCAGCCCCATCGCCCCCGCTCTCCTTACCCAGCTAATGAGCCACCCATAAATCTCACCCCCTTGAGGTCCTTTTCCTCCCTGAACCCCTTCCCAGCCCCTGCGGAAACGTGCTGCAGTCACTTTGTTGGTGACGTCTGAGGGGCATGACCCTCCTGGGGCAAGGTCATAGGAAGTGTGTTTCCAATGGGAGACTGGTGATGGAGGCATGCTGATAAGGAAAGAATCCAAATTAACTCAAATTAACTATTCCCACCACCTCTTCAGCCCTCGAAGAGATCCTGCTGTAGAGCAAGGACTGGCAGTGCAGCTGCCAGCATCCTTAGGGACCACAGAGTTGGGTGGGGGTGATTGTCTATCTGCAGCCACCCCCACCTCAAATGTCACCAGCAATAACCCTGCCCATGGATAAACCTGAGCCAGAAGTATGGGGGTGGGAAAATGCCCCTGTGACAGCATCAGCACCAACATGGTGACTTGCAGCTGTCCCCTGCT
Source organism: Buceros rhinoceros silvestris (assembly GCF_000710305.1). Lineage (NCBI taxonomy): Eukaryota > Metazoa > Chordata > Aves > Bucerotiformes > Bucerotidae > Buceros > Buceros rhinoceros. The sequence continues at coordinate 21,223 of NW_010411639.1, read as the reverse complement.
TGCTCCTGAATGGGTGCAGGTACCTCTCTGCTCCCGTGGGACATGGAGGTGGCTGCATCAACCCACAAAGTTTGGGTCAAAAAGGTTTGGCTGCACGGGGAGAATGGTAGAGAGTGATGTGGGCGAGATGAGACAAACAGGGGCTGGGAGAGACTTGCTGCTGCCTTGCACAGAAGACAGGCAGGAGAAAAAAGGGAAAAAGGACTCAAATCCAAAGTAAAAGGAGAGAGAAGACACGTGGAGGGGACAAAGTTTCCTGGGTGTCGGGTGGTGGCTGCTGCCAGGGTCCATGGGGAGCCATCAAGGCAGCAAAGGGTCCTTCTTGCAGAGGTCTCTGGGATTATGCTCAAGAGGTGGGGTTTTTTTTCTTCTCTATCTACCTCTCTGGTAGTGTTGGGAGTTGGAGACTGACCCTTTGCTCTGTGGGGATGCTGGTGGGTTCATCACCCTGTGGATGATGGCGTTGCCATGGGATGCCTTTTCCTATCCCTTCCCATGTCCCAGCCCAGCTCACCTCTCCCTGGTTATGGAGGAGAAAGAAAGGGTTTGAAAGATCCCAGCTTCAGAGGTGCAGAATCCACGTTGCTCTGGGCTCTCCTGATTCCAGGCAGCCTCATTCCTACCAGGACACCCCTTTGCCCCAGGGCCCAGGTACCCCCATGGGTCCATGGACACGTGGATGGAGCATGAAGTGCCCCCAGCATCCCCAGCTGCAGCCCTCTGAGGAGCCAGAGGTCTCCATCAACAGCAGAGGACCTCCTGGGTGGTTTGTATCATTTCACTTTATTTGCATGAAGATAAACTGCGCTTTTGTCTGTACAATTTCTCCTTAAATACTTGGCAACCCTTAAAAAAACCTGAAAAACAAAAAACAAACAGAAAAAAATCCCAAAAAACTAAAAGGAAAGGAACAGTACAGGCTACAATATCCAAACAGTACAATGCTTGTGAATAAATAACCCCCTGGGGCAGCCGGGGGACTCGGCTGTTCAGATTGCACGGGGCTGCGGACCGCAGCCCTCCTGTGTCCTCTCTCCCCATCCCCTGACAGCAGG
>NW_010411639.1:14085-19996 GCF_000710305.1 Buceros rhinoceros silvestris | reverse complement strand
GTCAGTGGTGGTGCTGCCGGTTTTGTTGGTTTTGCAGCAGAAGTACTGGTTCCAGATCTGCAGGAAGGCTGTCCGGAATTTCTTGATCCTGAAGGCATAGACGATGGGGTTCATGGCTGAATTGCCGTGGGTGAGGAAGATAGCGATGTAGGTGAGGATGTGCGGCGTCTCGCAGGATGGACAGAACAAGGTGATGCAGTTGAGGATGTGCAGAGGGAGCCAGCTGAGTGCAAAGAGGAAGAGGACCAGTGCTAACGACTTGGCAATTTTCAGCTCTTTCCCATAATACTTCTGGGGGTCGTTGGAGCTGGAGGAGACCTTCTTGTTGAGTTGCTTGCGGATGAGGTTGAAGACTTCCAGGTAGATGAGCAGCATCAGCAACAGAGGAGGCAGGACCCAGACGAAGAAGTTGAAGTACACCATGTACTCCATGCTGATGACCGTCTCAAACTGGCACTTGATGACAAACTCCGTGTGGCTGCTGTTCAGCGCCTGAGTCCTCCGCATCTTGTTCAGGTTGTTCCAGCCAAACATAGGGGTGAGTCCCACCAGAAAGGAGACGATCCAACAGCAAGCAATGGCCACTGCCGCCCGCCGGGGTGTCACCATACTCTTATACCTGTGGAAGAGACAACGACCGCAGGAAAGAATCAAACACAAGCAGGATGCTCTGCCTGGGGGTGGGGTGGCAGTGCCCATGCTGAGACGGCATGATGCTCCTCAAGCCCTTCCCTGGCAATCGGTAGCAGCTTGTCCTGACAGACGTGTTAAATAGGCCTGTTTCTCTTCATGTGCCCTGGGGAATCTCACTCTTTCTCCCACCACCACCCCTGGCCCCAGGGATGAGCAGAGACCTCAGACATGATCCTGGAGCTCTGGGAATTGATGCCAAGCCAGGAGATGCATTAGCAACCTGGTCTGTGACTGCGTGCTCATCCTTTGTATCTAGAGGGGGTTTGGTGTCACACCAGCAGCCCACCTCACACTCTGCACCCGGAGCAGCTGTTCATCCTCACCCGGGCACCAGCACTGCCAGCACCCTGTTCCTGGCAATTCCCCCTGCACCAGGGGAAGACAGAAGCATCCTCTGGGACCTGCTGGGCCGCAGGAAGGATCCACTGGTGCTAATGGACCCCTGGGGAAGCTTCTGAAATGAACAGCCTGTTTCATTTCCTGATGTGCTGAGCCGATCGACAAAACCCTCTTTCCTAATGGGCCGGTGTCAAGGGCTGGAGGAGGAGGAGAGCCATGTTCCAGCTGGACTCTGCTCCCTCCCTGGTGCCACCAGGGAGCATGCCGGGGCTGGGCTCATCTCTCCAGAGCTTTCTAAGTGGAAAGTGGAGCCTGCTAGATTGACTTTTCCTCCTGGCCCTCAAAGGAAAACTTCTCCTTAGGAGCCGAGAAGATTCACAGCCGAAGTGTTATTGCTTTCCACCAGAGGGGATTGAGCAAAGAATGTTTCTCTGAGTGTTTAATGGGTTTTTCAGTGATGCTGGTGTTAACCTGGCCATGGGGACCATGTGGAGGTGACTGGCAAACCTGGATCTCCATCCTGATGCTCAGAGCTCCCTGCTGCACGTCTGCAGCCTTTGCCTGTGGGGGAAAATGGAGCATTTGGGAGCTTTTTAATACGGCCAAGGACCCAAACTCACTCTCCCTCCCCTTAAAGGTCCCTTCTCAAAACCTGTCTCAGGGTCAGGGTGGGAGCATGGAGGGACACAGGATGGAAGGGGGGACATCAGGAGTCCACAGGGTCCAGAGCCACTGGTCCCTGTCAGCTTTCCTGAATGACCCCCCCTCTGCTCTGGGAAAAGATTCCCAGCATCCCAGAGGCAGCCGTGTCCCGTGGGAAGGAGGTGGCAACGTGGGCTGCTGTTTCCTTTGCGAGCCAAGGCTGGAGCTGGAGGGTGATTTATTCCTTGTGGGAAGGAGAGAGGGCAGGAGACCCTGAGAAAGGTGCAGGGCAGGAAGAGCTGGGGCACTAGCGGGGTGAGGGGTGGTGGGAGAGCTCCAGTGCTCTGGGCCAAGCAAAGGGAAAGGTAGGGGGTGGACCATGGGAGCGGCGGGTGGCAGGGGGATACCAGAGGCTCCTGTGGGGCTGTGTGCTGGCCCATGAACACCGTGTCACTGAGAACAGATCCTGGGGGAGGGCTGATGTGCCCCTCCAGCCATGACACCCCACTCCCACCTCCCCAGGCTAGAGAAGCTTGCAGGGGGTGACATGAGAAACAACAGCACCAGCCCCTCTGCCCAAGCGCTTTCCCTCTTTGCAATCCCTGCAAGCTGTGTCCCACCTCCCCACTCCTGGGGCTTTCTGGGGTCTTCTACTGATTTTTCTAAACCCGGTGCAGTCCCAGGTGCTCCCTGCCCTGTGGAGCTGTGTGACCCATCACTGGAGAGACTAGGGTGCTGAGCAGCAGCAGTGCCACCCCAGTCCCCGTACACCCTCCCAGAGCTTGCAGCCAGCACCCAGGCACAGAGCTGCTCCCTCCTCATGCCTGGGTTGGGGGAGCACACAGGACTGGGTGAACACTGATCAGAGGACACCGTGTTCATTCCTGCAACCAAAGCAGAGGGGATGGAGAACGGCTGCAGGGGGCCCAGGCAGGTCTGTCCTGGCCCCCTGCAGCTCCAGAACATTGCGTGTTGTTGCAGATGACTATCAGGACAGCTGCGGAGGTCGTGCAGACCTCAAGTCCTTGGACTAGTACAAGCTCACTCGATCCAGTGCATAACACACACATAGCAGAGCAACCGCCCCACACACTGCCGGCCACTCGTCCACCTCCTCACTTCAGTACGTATCCCTCCTGCCTCCTCGCTGCAGGTCTGCCTTCGCTGCGCATCCCTTCTCGCTACACACCCATGCCTCTCCACTGCGCACCCATTCCTCTTCTCCTCACATGGATCCCCCCACCTCAATGCCCGTTCTCCCCTCTGTCTTGCCACAGCTCCATCTCTCTGCCATGGTCCCCATCCATCCCTCCTTGCTGTACATCCATCTCCATCACCTTGCTGCACATGCCTGGCCTGTCACACACAACAGTTCAAGCATGAGGACCTGGCTCCTCACTTCGCTTGGCACTGTGAGGGTTAAGGGGGTGGCACTGCTGAAGCAGCTGAGAGCAAACCTGTCTGTGCATCCCCCTGCACGTGTGCACCACGGTCACAGGAATCACAGCTGAACCCCCCAAATCTGTAGAAAATCTGTCCCTGAGCCCTCTGCTAATTGCCCCCCAGCACAAGTCCTGTGCCGTGGGGCTGTGCATTAGGTGGGATCGTGCATTTCCCTCCTTCAGTAGAGTTTGCAGTCTTCGGAGCAACTGAGCCCCATAGTCAGACCCTGTGGGGTGGAGGAGGAACTCAGGGTCATTTTACGGCTTTTGTCATTCTCCATGTAGGGCTGACAGGGGCATTTGGCACCGTGAGCCCCCGGGGAGCATCTTTCCCTGCCGGGTGCTGCAGCAGCCTCTGCCCTTGGCTTCTTGCTTCAAGGAGCAACAGGAATAAAAGCCCCAGCTCCAGAAGTTGCTGTTCCCCTGTTTTTTCCTTGGTTATGCCATCAAGAAAAAGTCTTTCTCATTTACCCTGTTGTACATTAATACAATAGGGCTGGAGTTTGGGATGGTCTGGGAGGCAGAAGTGCTAGAAAATGCTGATAATGGCTCACAATTAATAAATAATCTTATTATTATCATCCCTGTTGGAACCATTTCTAGCATCATTGCAATTTTATTACTGCTATAATTTTTATTAACAGCTGTGACTAAAACTTCCATGATAATAGTCTCCAACATCATCAGACAATTTGGGTTTGTTTCCTTCATCTGTGGGGTTTTGAGCCTGACCATAATTGCTAGAGTTTTTCCTGCCCTCCCTCACTGGCGGTTTTTGCGATATCCATTCCCCACAGAGATGGGCATCGCCCCAAGTCCTCCTGGACACCCTGCCAAGGCCAGGAGAAAGGAGCCTGGAGGGAGCACAGCAACCATCCAGCCTCATCGATATCCCAGAGAAATGGGATGGACCGGAGCTTTGGTTTGGTGTGGAACAAAAATGGAACAAAAATGTCTTTGAGGATTTGGAAAACAATGCAAAGAGGCAAAACATCAATTATTGATCGGGTGCTGTTTGCAACCCCAGAGGTAGTGGAAGAAATGGAGGTGGAGGCAGACAAATTGTCCCCAGAGACTGCGCAGAGCTAAAGGGGAGAGGGAGCAGGGCTCTCCAGGAAGAGATGCTGCCTCATGATGGGACGCTCTAGGAGATGTTACGCAGTCAGTTTCTTGGGCTGAGAACAGAGTCCATGGGGGAGATGCTGAGGCCCCTTTTCTCCAGGAGGTCATGAAATGGTCCCTGGGCCCTCACCCCATGAACACTATCCATCCTCATTTCCCTTTGCTCATCATTCTCAGGCTAGATTCAACTTCTTCTGCCACATCTTGATGTGACCAGGCCTCTACATCCCTCTCCATTGCAGCCAAGGAGCAGCTTAGCCCAGGACCTGGGCTGGCACCGGGTGGGCAAAGCCCCCATGGCCATCTAACATACCAGGACACATCTGGAAACAAACGGTGTGCGGCTTATTCACTGCATTTCCTTGATTTGACTTTCATCTCGGGGTCTGTCTCCCGAGAGAGAGGAGGGCTCCTTTCCTAGACCTCCAACCCACTGGTCAGTCCAAATCTAACACTCACAAAACATCTCCTCTTGTTTTGGTTTGTTTCTTTCTTAGTAATTCTGTGAACATCCTTTTTGTCCAGAAAATACGTGCTGTTGTCCAGCCAGCCCTGAGATGCAGCTTGGCTGGTCCTAGCTCTGGTAGGGTTTATTTCAGTGCAGTTCCTGGGGAATTAATCCACTAATGAAGGCAGGCCATCGCTAATGAAATGAAGCCGGAGCCAACATGGTAGGAGGAAAGGAGGCCAAGCTGACATGAAGCTCATCTGCATTACGAACACAGCAAGGAAGAGCAGCCAGTGCATGTCCTGATCTAATTGAAAATCTCCAGACAGAAGCGCTTTGATCGCAGAGGATTTTGGTTTCTGCTCCTTTTTCCTGCCTGTATCTTTGCTTTGGATCTTCCAGTGTCCTGGAGGGTGGGAAAACTCAGGTGCTGGTGTTCAAAACTGCTCAGTAATGTGAGGCTGAGAAATGCGAAGCGGCATCTGGGTTCTGTGAGGGGCAATCTCAGCAGCAGCACAGGGCTGGGACAAGGAGGTCCCTGGGCACCCGCAGAAGGTGGGAAGTGCTGCAGAAGGGACACTGTGTGATAGAGGAACCCTGGTCACAGCTCCTTTGTCTCCTCTAACCCTGGACATGAAAAATTTATTCCTCCTTCAGTCTCTTGCTCCACTATTTTCCTCCTTCCCTTCTGATCTCTTTCGGGCTTTGTTCAGTTAAAAGACTTATGTTCAAAATCTTGAAGGTTATCAAGGATTTGAAGGTGTATTAACATGTCTGTGAGCTTTGGCATAAATGTCTCCTGTTCCCATCATCACCAGCTGCCCCAGTCTGGAGCAGACACTAGGACAACTCAGGAGACTGCAGGAGAAGCATGCTTAGCACTCCCTGTGCTGCAAGAAGCTGAGGTGGCAGAAGGTCCAAAGCTGGGACTATGCAAGGGGCTCCAGGGACAGATGCCCCCAGTGGGTTCCAGGTCCTCCTTGCCACAACGTGTGCAATGAGCTGTGATTTCAGAAGTCATGGCTGCCACCACAGTTGGAGCAGCACCCTGCAGAGGGGCAGAGCAGGGCCAGGACCACCCCACCAAGAGTTAGAGAAGGATTTTCTCACCATATGTGAACTTCCTGCTTGGCATCAGCTCTATGAGCATCTGTCACCTTTCTAAGCCCTATATCTCAGCTCACATGTAGTGGCCTGGAGTTAGAGCAGCTCGGCGCCCCAGGGT
>NW_010411639.1:6280-13985 GCF_000710305.1 Buceros rhinoceros silvestris | reverse complement strand
GGAGCTGGGCATGACTAAGCTGCTTCTTTGAGGACCTCAGCTCCCAACACGCTTTGGGTCTCCTCCACTACAGCAGGAGTAGATGGCACCACACCACAAGGCTGCTTAGCACAAAACTCACCCAAAGCTACCACAGAGAGGTTGAAAGTACGTGCATGGGGGTGTGCAGACCCAGAAGTGCCCTGGGATGTGGGCATCCCACTGAAGCTCCTCCTGCCCCGGTCTGTGTCCAGGGTTTGGTTTTACCATCTTGGGATGGTAGCTCTCTGCAACATTCTGCAACAACTGGCTGCAAAGCGCAAGGAGCTACGGCCAAGTGAAGCAGCTGGCGGGTCCACTGAATGTTTCTAACCACTTTTAATAGCCAGTAATTCTGTAATGGGTAAATGCAAGAGTGATTATGAGGCTTATGAGAACAAATCCATCCTGCCAAAATTGACTGGTCCCCACACACTGAGACATGGTGTCTCCAGGGCTTTGGTGAGTGCTTCGTTTAGCGGTGGGTGAAGCTGGAGCCGGCCACAGCTCCAGCAAATGGCAAGAGAGACAGCAAAAGGAGGTTTTGTGCTTTGAGCTTTGTCAGAGCAGGGACCTGGACTGTTTTCAGTCCTGCTGGACCGCAGGCAGCATCTGGGGAGATGCTCAAAAAGAGAAAAGAAGGAGAAGCTGAGATTCTTCTACAGCACTGGGACTTTGGGAATTAGGGCACATAGAGAGGAACAGCCTGGACCCGAAGAGATGGGGGTGAAATTATGAAAGCTGGTTACGTCACTGACGGGCAGCATGATGGGCCTGATGGGCTTGTTTTCAGTGTAACCCTGTGCAATGAATTTAACGGATGTTTTTAGTGCCTAAACTGTTTTGCTGTCAAAAGCAGAAATTTCATGTGTGAACATCTCCTTGGAGAGGAGTATGGGACTGAGGGTGGGTCCCGCACACCACTATCACATGGCTGAGCCCCTTCTATGCTGGGAGCAAGCCCACCTCAGGCAGAAGACAATTTCTGCAGGGCAAGAAGGTTCCAGGAGGAACCGCTTGGAACCCACGTGCACCGCTCTCTGGACAGCGTGCTGGAGGAGTTCCTCACCCAGCACGGTGGAGGGGAGATCAGTGTGCTTGGCCAGGCGTGTCAGGTCATCTGCCCTCACCACATTGGGCCATCACGCTGTGGACGTGGCCACCTCAAAGGCTCTCATGCATCAGCCCTGCCCCAGCCGTGGAGATGAGCTGGGAGCTGATTGCCCAGCCCCGGTGCAGCAGCTGATCCTGTGAGTCTCTGTGTGCCACTGCGTGATTAGAGAAGTCAGGGCGATGCAGCACGAAGGAGAAGGGATAAAAGGCAGCTTTGGCGATCTTCAGCGTAAATCCAGGACTTTGCTGGATAAAGGGTGTGTTTTTTTGATTACTGTTTTATTGTATTTGAGTTCTTCCGTGCGTTGTGTAATTTTGTTCTTTATGCAAAGGAGCCTCTTTGAAACGAGGACTCTGCAAGTCAACCCCCAAGATGGAGAAGGGAGAGGGAAGATGAGAGGACAAAGAAAAAAGGCAGCTCCCAAAACCACTTAAAATGCCACATCTGTCAAATGTGGGCTCTCTGAGAAATTGAAATGAGATGGTGGGCATAAAATGCTGGGCGTGATTGGGCTCTGAGAGCCTCTGTGGCTCATACTCCACCCCACAAAACACTGCGGCTTGCAGAAAGCCGGCCGTGGTTGGAGGGAGCTGCCAGCTAAGGAAGTGCCTGGTGCCATCTGTACAGCACCAAGGCAGGTTGCCCAGTGCCACCATCCTTCCCTGCTTGTCACCACCGTGCTCTGCAAATGCCGCTATACCAAAAGCCAAGTTGGTGCCCAGAGGAAACCTCCAACCAGGTGAGTCTGAAAAGCACCGAGAGCCATGAAAAGGCAAGAGCAGACCAGAGAGGCCAGCCAGAAGGGAAGTAAGAGGAGTCTTGAGACCTGCTCTTGGCATTTCATCAGCATTCGACAGGACATGGAGCTCTGCTCCCTGCATAAATGGGAGGCAGGAAACTGGAGATAGCATCTCTGGTTAAGAGGCATTAACCCAGCCCTGAAGCAGGGCTGAGGTGGGTCTTTATCTCTCCAGTGCAGAAGGACTCTTCAGAAAAAGATGTATCCTAAATTACAGCTGGAACAAGAGATTTGTATCAACTGCCTTTTAATTTCTTGGTTTTTACACTTCTGCTCGCTAACCTGACTCCTGTTTTTGCTGTCAACATCCCCACTCCTCAGTTTCTCAGGCTATACCTTGTTATTGCTGTCCTGGGTCCTCACAGCACGATTTGTTGCTGCAGAGGGAACATTTCCCTTCTTGCTCTTAGCCCGCTTCAAAGATCAGTATATTCAAGACTGAAAAATGGGCTGGAAGCTCATGAAACGAGGGAGGTTGTTTTCTCCACCCAATGTCTAAATGAGAATTAGGGGTGCCAAGGAGATCTACTGTTTCTGAACCTTGGAGGACACGGTAACCCAAACAACCCGTTCAGCGTCTTCCGTCCAATGCATATTTCCCCTGATTAAAGGATCATTTCCAATGCAAAAAGCAGTTGGATGAATTTAATTCTTCTTGCTAAGGAGTTGCCTATATGTACTTCCACTTAGTGAAAATAGTTTTGGAGATGCCCTTTCGTGCTGTAGTTGACTTTCAGCTTCTGTCCAAACACAACTTGCCACAAAGCTCGAGTAAAAACTCTAGTCACCCTCCACAACACCATAAAAATGGAAGAAACAAGGATCAGAGCACTTATGTGTCAAGCCATTAAGTTATTTACGTTGGGATGAAGCTGGCTGTGCAGATCTATGTATCTTGATCAGCCAAATGAAATGCCAAATAGAAGATGAAGGCTCCGGCTGACACTGCAATCAAATGTTCCCTCACTGCAGAGGACTGATCTTCTGCCAGGAAAACAAACAAAAAGTGCCATTGCAAAGCAAACCTGAAGTTTGTTATTTAAACTCTGGTTCCTCTTTCAGATTTAAAAGATTATTTATTCCCTTGGAGGAAAACTGATTGACCTTGTTGCCTGGAAGGAAGCAGCTCACCATTTCCAACAGGATGGTGGAGCGAAAGAGCTGAGCCTCAAGACAAGGAGTTGCAGCAAAATGCATCAACTGGGCATAAATTACACCCCGGACAACTCCCTAATTACTCCAGCGGATAAATCCAGGCACGCAGCAACGGGGAGACACAGTCTGAGGGCACAAGGGACTTACAGAGCTGCAAGGAGGTCCCCAGGCTGCTGGAGATGGAGGGACTTTGCTGTGGCTGGACCTGTGGCACTTTGGGCAGGGGGTGGCCCTACGGAGAGCGGCCATCAGCATCGCTGGCTCTGCAGGCATCATGGGAGAGGGTGGAGAAATAAGATGGGGATGGCTGCTGGTATCAGGGTACCTTGAGCTCCTTTTGAGCAAAGGGACCCCCCTGAGCCCACAGAGCGCCCGTGTGCCATGGGGGATCATGGGAAATGATCTCCCTTAAGAGACCCCCCTCTCACCTGCACCCACACCAGCACCCGCCTGGCTCTGGGCAGGCTTAGCCTCGTCCGTCCAGGTGCTGGCTGCAGCCCGAGCTCTTGCCCAGCCTCCACCGCTCTGTGCCACAAGAAGACAGAGCTGAGAAAAATACATGTTGCTTTTTAGCGTGTTACAAGGTTTAAGTCACTGAGTGGTGCAACCAGTGCAGAAAAGAAAGAGAAATAACATAGACTGTGCGTCTGAGCTAATTATGGCTCTGTCTGAGAGAACATTTCTCAGCATCGGCCTCCCGGCACTTTTGGAGAGTTTGTAGCATCATTCCCTCCGTGAACAGATGGGGAAACTGAGTCGCGGAGCAGGGCTGTGACAAGCCAAGTGAAGCGAGAGGAACTGAGTTGAGCGAGAAAACACCCCTGGTGCCAGGAGCTCACACTTGCCTTATTTGAAGGAGAAAATCATCCTGTTCTCTGGATGCAGGGAGATCAGGCGGGTAGACAGACATGCCAGTGATGTCCCAGCTCTCTGTGCTCTGGCTCTCCTTTGAGGAGTGATGGAAACGTGTTATGGTCACCCCAGGCAGGGTCTGGGACCTCCCTGCCTCTGGGTCCCTGTGGTCCTGCTCGGGCATCGCTGATACCCAGGGATCTGTGTGCAAGAGCACCACAGTCTCAGGGACAGCACAGACAGCTGGTGAGGAAGACATGGGAAAGGGGCTGGGGAACAAATCCCCATTTCTCCTCCAGCTCCTTTTTGTCAACATAGATTTTTGCTCTTAACAAAAATCCAACCAAACCACAGACGGCTGCGGCAGCTGCTGGCAGTGGTGCCGTGCTCAGTGCCAGGGGGCAAAGCCCAGGGGAGGAAGCCTTGGGGTAGGGATGGAACAGGCAGTGAGACATGGGGCAAGGGAGCAAGGGGAGCTGCTGGGTCCCACCGAGCTCAGAGCAGTGACGGACAAACCCAGATGCAGCCAAACTTTCCAGTGGCTGATCCTCCTCTGCATCACCAAAAATGGTCCTTCCTCCCCTGTTTGACCCCCATCACCCATCTGGCCCTTGGCCCATCGGCCTGTGCTCTATCAGAAGGAGGATCCCAACCCCTTGGGGTTATTTTACACCCTCTTGCTGACAGCATCACCAGTGATGACTCCTTAATACCTAGACCTGGCTGTTAAGACCTCTCCAGCTGGGAAGGCGGCTACGTGCCTGGCAGCAGGCTGCGGTGGGGCTGGGGGTGCTCAGCTCATTTGCTATTCTGCAGACCACCCCACTGGCTGTGGTGTTTTGTGGCTGCCTTAGAGAGCATCAATTGCTCTTTCTTGCAACTGGGCATCCTGCACACAAGCCGCATGCCTGCCCCAGCAGCTGGGCAGCTGTGATGCCAGAGAAAGCACCTCCCTGCCAGGAGCCTGGACACCCGCTGGGACAACTGGTTTGCCATTTCATGGGATTGAAAGTTCAGGTCACCTTGGCTGAGGTGTGTCCCAAAAAGACCAGCTCGCCGGGACCGCTCCTCCCAGTCCATCAGCAGCTCCCATGCTGGGTTCTCCCCAGATCTCAGCTCCTGTGCCCATCCCTGCTGTGTCTGCAGCATCACTTTGAAGAATCATTAATTTCTCTGCAGGATAAAGCGATGCTGCTTGTGCGAGCTCAGCTGTGCTGGCTGTCGTTTGCCCAGGCTCTGAGATGCTGCTATTGTCCCCAGGTGGATGAGCCTCTCAAGCTGTCCCTGCCCCATCCAGGAGTCTTTCACCTGTGTGGTCTCCTCCATGCTCCACAGCTCACTGTCTGCAATGACCTCAACCCCACCCCGTTCCACACCTCACATCCCCATGTGTAGGACCTTGCAGGGTTTTTCTCTGTCCTTCCTCCAGCCAGAGGCTTTCTTCCAGCCCACCAGTTTCTTCCCACTCTCTTCATGACACACAGAGGAGTCATTTCAAACTCATTGCCCAGGTCATTTCACCACGGTGCCTCCTCCACCATGACCTTTCTATCTCCTCTGCCTCCACACCAGAATCTAGAGCTGCCAATACACTGACTTTCTGAATTTCAGACCCCTCTCAAGTCCCTCATGTCTGCTCTGACTGGTCCCACCAAACCCCCTCTCCATGCTGAGGATGAAGGTGGTCCCTTGGGATGAGTTGTTCCTCCCCACTGTTAGGCTGATTTTAAGCACAGTCATTGGCTGCTCTGGCTCCATGGCCCCATCCCTGAGCCTTGTCCTGCTTGTTTTGCCTTGGAGGTCCAAGGTCTCAGGCCACCCAGCTGGGTGGCTGTCATGTCCCCTCAGAGCACAGCTCCATGTCCAAGAGTCCCTTGTGTTTGGGTGCAGGCTGCTTTGAGATACTCTAGGCAGGAGATCTGGTTGAGTCTGGCCTCACTGACTGCAGATTGCAGCTGTGGGTCTGGGGGTCCCTCCAGATCAGCCTTTGAAAACGGTGTCTGGTGAGTTTTGTCCCAACTGTCTCCCATCCAAGCTCATGGCCAAAACCCCCTTTCTGGTCAACAGACCCAACCCGGCACATTCAAGGCACAATTAATCTTAGTTTAACACTGTGAATGGGATCGAAAAGCCATGTGGTGATACACCCTGGGGTGTAGAAGGAGCTGAGGATGGCTTGGCTGTTGGTAGCTACATGGCACATGTCCAAGCAGAGGAAGACAGATGGCACATGCATGGGCCAATGGTTGGGCAATGACATGGAGCCCAGCCCATGGCTTCAGAGCCAGTCTCAGGGGTGGTGGTTGGTGCCAGCTCCATAGCAGAGGAGTGTCAGAGCCCGTCTGCGCACTCAGCCCTGACCCCGTGAGTCACTTATTGCTTCTCTATCTCCTGCTCTGGCTGGTGTGGAGCAGAGGTGGGACTGTTTCTACAAAGACCAGGTGATGATAACACCTCCCATTGATGGAGTCACGTTCTTCCATCTCAGAGGTGAGGGAAGATCCAGAACACCCCATGGAAGGGCTCCTGCATACCCTGAGCCAGCTCCAGCACCAGTTGGCTGCGGTGATGGCACACACCAGAGTGAGCCGGTCCTGACTCACTCCTGACTCGCTGCCTGCAGGGCCAGGCTGGGCTGGTGGGGACCTGCAGGCTGAATCAGCAGCTTTGGGTTGGGAAAGCCTCTGTCTGGAGGGTGTTTCACTTGTCTTCTTGCCAGCAGCTGCACAGGGTCCTTGCAAAGCACTGGACACCAAGGCCCAGAGTGTGTCACCATCGCCTCCACTAACCCAGCGCCCTTGGAAACAGCCCACTCACTCCAGAAAATGGAAAACCATCTCCTAAGTGCTCAGTGGTGCTGTCGGGATTGTGACACTGTTTGGGTGTTCCCAGGTGTTTTGGGGGCTCTGCTGCTCCACCACGGGTCTGATGGACTATCGTCCATGGACAAAGGACCATCACTCACCTGCAGTGAGGGACCTCACCCTACTCACTGCAGACATCACGCTGCCCATCCCACCATGTCCAGGCGTTGGTGCTCCTCGCCTTTTGCTGAATGGGAACCTCATGGTCAGTTTACGTTGCCATGGGATGAGGAAATGCAAGCTGCCCGCTTTGTACAGTAGGTCCTCTTGGATTGATGGTACCTCACACCTGAATTGCTGCTATGGAGGTGGCAGAGCCTTCCTGAGTTCCACACACCCGTCTCCACCTGGTTTGCTGTCTGCGTTCCCCTCAGGACGGATTCATGGGCAGGAGCCCCCTTGCTGAGGGCATCATCCCAAGGTCTCAGCCCTTTTTGGATCCCAGTGGGTGGAAATGCCACCATTTTTAATGAGGGCCAATTGCAGAGAAGAGTGACTTTTGTTATTCTTGACCCCAGGCTCTGCAGATCAGGGACCTGCAGCCCAGAAGAACTATTTGGCCTCCTGGATAGCCCTGTTTCATTGAGTTACTCCCGTACCTCCTACAAGTGCGCTGAGGAGCAGCTGAGGAATCTGGGGGGGTGGTTGAGCCAGGAGAAAAAGAGGCTCAGAGGAGCCCGTCTGGCTCTGACAACTCCCTGACAGGAGGCTGGAGCAAGGAGTCGGGGGGGTTGGTCTCTTCTTCCCAGTAACAGGCAACAGGACAAGAGGAACCGGCCTCCAGTTGTTCGAGGGGAGGTTGAGGTTGTCCCTGAGGAGCCATTTCTGTCCTGTTGGGGTTGTGCAGGCGTGTCCCAGACTGCCCAGGGCAGTGGTGGAGTCCCCATCCCTGGAGGGGTTTCC
>NW_010411639.1:4585-5955 GCF_000710305.1 Buceros rhinoceros silvestris | reverse complement strand
TTCCCAGCCGTGTGGAGGTGCTGCTGAGGGACAGGGGACAGTGGGGACCTGGCAGTGCTGGGGAATGGGGGGACTGGAGGGGCTGGAAGGGCTTTTCCAACCCAAACGGTTCTGTGGTTCTGTGACATGGGACCAACAGATCAGTGCACAGTGCACGAACAGAAAGGCAGGTTGTCCCGATGTATCTCAGTTTCCACATCTGCTGAGCCCCAGCCTCCATCCCTGCCAGGTGGGGTCACCCTGAACAAGCCCTGGTGCTGCTCTGTGCCTCAGTTTCCCTGTCTGCAAATGTGCTATCACCCTTGCTGGGAACATGCCTTCCAGTCTACTGGTGGTGCATTGTCAAGGTCAACACTTTGAGCTGAAGATCACTAGAAATAGGGGGAAAAATGCAAAGAAAACATTTCCAGAGCGTGATTTTGGGGTGTAGCCAGCAAACACCAGTGAGCAGGAGCTGGCTGATGTTCACCACCCTGCAGCGCAGCACAGGCAGATGTAAGCTCTGCTGAGGGGACAGATGTTGACTCGCAGCTAACGGGGTCAAGGCGGAATGACACCCCGGGCAGATTACCCAGCACAGGACCACGTCTCGCCCCACTCAGAGACACAGGAGAAGGGATGAGACAGGGCGTTGCTGCCCAGGGAGCCCGTCCAGGGTCGCTGGAGGCTTTGTATCTCGCCTTGACCTTTTAAACCAGAAAATATGGGAATAACCCCAAATATCAAAAAATACCAAAATATCAAAATATCAAACATCGGGAGCATCCCCACACAGGATTCACTGCTCCTCTCCCCTTCCCTCTGTGCTACTGAGAATGGAGCATCCCACAGACAGGTCCTGGCTGCATCCCAAGGAGGGGGACACCCGCAAACCCCAGCATTTCCCTTAAAAGCCCAGGAGCTGGGGACACTCTTTATAGCCCAAACCGCTTCCCCCTGGCCAGCACGGCAGCATCTGTAGCTTTTCTGAGTGACCTGATTTTTGTGTCTGCCGGGAAACGTCTCCTGGTGCGGCTGCAGCAGCTGTGCTCGCTCCTCCCGAGCTTCATCCAGGCATTCCCGTGCCGAGGGAAGAGCCCTCGTGGCTTTGATCTGTGACTTAGCACACTCTTCACTGAAAATTACTCTGCAGATCTCAGAGTCGTGCTGCAAACCGGCTCACCTGGGGATTTACCAGCCTCTCAAGACCAAAATAAAATCGCTAGTAAATCCCTGCCCATTTCCACAGCTCGCAGGACTTTGGGGATACCAGAACGGGGCTCCTGGTTCTGGGCTGGCACAGCTGGTCCACGCCCCTCGGATCTGGTTTGAGCAGAGCTGGGTGCGAAGCGCTGGCTCTGATGGAGCGCCCACACGCCGAGCTGCTGCGG
>NW_010411639.1:2509-4464 GCF_000710305.1 Buceros rhinoceros silvestris | reverse complement strand
AAACGGCAGCCTGGAAATGGCCCAAAGGCGCCAGCGCACCCCCCGGACGGCAATTTTTGCCTTTTATTCTCCATCCTCTGATCAGATCTGCCTGTTCCTGCAGGATGAAGATCTCCATAGATCACCATCATTTGCTAAAAATATACCCATGGAGGGCAGCAAGGGAAGAGACAAACGAGGTGGCTGCAATGACCTGTCAGAGCCAGATTCCTCTGGTTTAGGAAAGATGGAAGCATTTTCCTTGGAACTACAATCTGCTCTCGTGGGGACAGGATCTGTAAAGGATGGGTGGCACTTTTCATCGACTAATAGAGATTGAAAGAAACCTGGATGAGCCCCCGGATGCGACAGCCCCTCGAAGCTTTCCAAGCTCATGTGTTGCGCTCTGAGCTTTTGAAATGGTTCTTTTGAATTTAAAAATCAACCTCAGAAGGGCCACAGCTTGGTTTATTCACTTGATTGGCTGGACAGGATCACCCACCATTGCCCTCATCTATCACCTGCTGTTTTGGCCAGGCTGGCTAGAGCATCTCCAGACACCTTTGCCTCCCTGGAGACACATAAAACCCATCACCTGCCTTCAGCTGGAGCACACATTTCCTTTTCTTAATTTCATTGCTCTGGGTTGAAACCCTCACGCCAGCCTGAAAAATTGCTTCTGCAGTTTGATCCCTCCCTCCTTCAGTGGGTACCATCCCCAGGGAGCAAGCTCTGGGGCCAGCACACATCCCAGCCTGGACCAAAACCTCCCCATCTCCATCCTGGACACGTCTGCTGTGTCTCAGAGCCCGAGTTTCCAGAGAGGTTTTCTAGCACTTAGTGCTGGAAAGATTTCCCACAGGCCCTGAGTGCTTTGGTGCCCGAGAATCCAGGCCAAAGCAGGGTCTCATCCCGATATCCTCCTCATCCCCCCTCCTGTGGCAGTGGGGTGCCCATCGCTCTCCTGCCAAAACCCTCCATGAATTCTATGAAGGGAAGCGGGGAAAAACCTTCTTGGATGCATGCCGTGCTCCACGACCCAGCTGGCTGAGGGCGATGAGGCTTCCCTGTGCCCCAGCCCCACCTGGCCCCATGCCTGCAGCCCTTGGCAGGCCTGGAGAGGAGGGGAAAGAGCATTGTAATCCCCGCAAGGGCCTGAGCTCGGCAGAAGCGAGAAAACCAGCAGGATCAAGAGGAAAATGCTTTCCCCTTCCACCACCGGCTCCATCCAAGAGCTTGCAGGCTACCTGCAGGTCCTCACAGGCACTGCAGCCCTGCCTGAGGGATGCTCCTGCCATCCCTGAGCTCTTTTCTCTTGTAAGGCTCAGGACACAACATTTCCAAACCATCAGAGAATGCCAGCACTGTCCACAGAGCCACCCACAGTTTCCTAACAATTCCAGCCCAGTTTGGTCTAATTTCCATGGCTCTGCAGCCTCCTGTGTATGTTCAAAACCCTTGGCAACACAAAATGCAGCTTGCCCTGGTGGGATGATCCCCAGGATGCTGCCAGGAGGGAAGAGTACGGCTGGGAGAACACCCCACTCACTCCCTAGTGTGGAGAGACCCCATGAGAGACCCCCTTGAACTCCTGCTACCAGCAGATTTCTCCAGTTTTTATCATCCTGACTCATGTTTCAAAGAGTTTGAGGAAAGAGCTGGTCGTCCAAGTGAAGTGGACAAGGTGAGGACCCCTAAGGACACACCAAGACAGGAGCAAGTTGTATCTGTGCACCTCGA
The DNA here is from genome assembly GCF_000710305.1 of Buceros rhinoceros silvestris. Classification (NCBI taxonomy): domain Eukaryota; kingdom Metazoa; phylum Chordata; class Aves; order Bucerotiformes; family Bucerotidae; genus Buceros; species Buceros rhinoceros. The sequence continues at coordinate 2,745 of NW_010411639.1, read as the reverse complement.
AATGGCCAAGGTGCCGTGGTTCAGCATGTCCCGAGGACACCAGCTCCTGCCATGGTCCTCTCCAAAAACTCCACTGCAGCCTCTCAGAGCACAGACGGGGGCCCCCGAGTTGGTGAAGCCTGGCGCCAGGGAGCTCCATCCCCCACAAACATCCCTCCAGCACCAGCATCCTGCCGCCGAGGGGATGCCGAGGGGCCGGTTCCTGCCTGACGCCCCAGGCAGGCTGGTTCCCCTCC
>NW_010411639.1:0-2434 GCF_000710305.1 Buceros rhinoceros silvestris | reverse complement strand
GTGGCCGGTGCCTGCCTGACGCCCCAGGCCGGCTGCTTCCCCTCCCTTTGAACTCGTTTCATCTTCCCTGAACCAGAGGGAAGTTTGGGCTGGGGGACCCCGCTGCGCCCGGCTGGAGGGACAACAGGACGAGGGTCCTGCCTTGCTGCTGGGTGGGGAGGAAGGATGCGAGAGGGGAGATGTGAGCTTTTCCATCAGCATGAAGGCAGCAAACCTATTTTAGGTGGTTTCCAGCTGTTTTGAGCAGCTCCTGCGGAGGCTGGGGAGTGTGGTACCCTCTGCCTGCTCAACCCAAGAAAAGGCCCCCTGGGGGGAGGCAGCATCCTTCAGACCTCAGCAGCCTGAAGGGAGGATCCCTAGGGGTTTAGGGCAGGGGGAGAGGGTCCAGTGGGATATTCCAGTCCCCTGAACATACTGGGTGTGATCTGGGTTTACCTCCAAGAGCAAGAGGAAGGAGGTGTCAACTCAGAGCCATGCAAGACCCCTCTCTATCCTGCAAAATCTGCCCCCAATGAGTGGCCCACATTCCTCTGTGTTTGTGCCACGGGAATGATGAGGATGCCCGAGATGGAGCATCAGATGCCACTTGGGCATCTCCCGCTGCCATCCTGAGACATTACAAACACTTCATTTCTGCAAACACCCACCCCTGGGGCCGCAAAGCTGCCAATCTACCCCCAGTGCTCGCTCTCTGGCCGGGTGTGTGGGTATCGGACGGGTCCTTGTTTTTGCTGGAACCTGTAGGTTGTTCCCCCAAGCTCACAGCTCCCAGGGCGAGGGTCTGCAGGGGCAGCCGGGAGCTGGGCTGTGATGCAGCATGTTCCCCCCTCCCTGCCATGCTGCGCTTCCAGTCTTGGCTCTGCCTAATTAAATAGAAAACCTGCAAGTCCAGGTGCTTCTCCTTCAGCCAGCTCTTCCCAGCCAACAGGTCCATGGCTTCTCGCCCTAAAAGGCCAGGAGGTGACAGGGGTGTGGAAACCCTTGGGCACCCCTTCATGGAACCCAAAATGCAAGTAATGACTACCTGGGCACCTGCAGAGCAGAGATGGCTTTTGTGGGGTGGTGGGCAGGAGGATGGAGCAGGGATGCACCAAGCATCTCTCCTTGCTGCTCCCCGTCCCTGTCTGCTGCCTCTATGGGACACATTTCCCTTCCCCGCTGTCGAGCCAGGGCTGCCTGCAAGCAGATACCTGGGACAGTGATATGGGGGATCCTACACACAACAGCCCACAAGACCCCCCTCGGCCATGCTGGGCCACACATACACCACACTGGTGAGCAACCACCCCACACCAGGCTTACCTAGGGACTTCCTTTGGCACAGGAGCAGGCTGGTGACACCATCCCTTCTGTGCCTGATGCTGGCCAGGCATATGCCAGAGGGGACATCCCTGCTCTGTGTCCTGGCTGCCCTGGGGATGCGGCTGAGGCAGAGATCCGCTCACATCCCTCCCCACCTGCCTGTAAAGCTGTGGTGTGCCGGGACTGGATGCCACTGTAGACCCCTGGGGACGTTAGCAGCTCTCCCTGAGGTCTCCCAGGCACGAGTGGCCACACGTGTCTTGCTGGGGACCCAAGTCCTGCCAAGGTGTCACAGGCACTCAGCACCCAGCACTTATTTGCAGATTGAGGGGTTCAGCGTCGCAGTAAGGAACAACACCAAGAAGCTGCCATCTGAGCTGTCAGCGCTGTAAGATGTTTTCAGTGTCATCTTTTAGCATCCAGCAACAGGTTGGGAGAAACTTGAGGCATTTCAGATTCAGGGAATATTCTTTAGTGGCGTTTTCTGCCCTATTTGTGATCCCCACTGTTGACTAAAATCACCGTGTTTGCCAACTGCTGGGAATTCACACCAGGGAAAGGAAACACCCAGGGGTAAGTGAATAGAGAGCTGGCGAATTCGAGCGCTTCTCATTAAGGCTGCAAAGCCTTCTAATGTTAAAGGAGGCTACAAAAAGTCTGAGGAAAATCTCATGATGCCAAATACTCGAGGACATAACAGGATGAGGAAATACTGCATGAGAAAATCCCACCTGAACTATACCCGGCACAGGGGGCTCTAATGCAGTATTGCTCCCAGAAAAGCTGGGCTCAGGAAATCTCCCCCAAAAGGCGCGTTTGGTGCTTGGAGGCAGACTGGGAGCATTAGAGCAATGACTGACAGGAGCCAGGCAGTGTTGCTATGTATAAGCCGCTGTACTCCCACACCTGAACCCATCCCCAGCGCGCGGGGATGCGGGAGGACCAAAAAAGCACCGAGAGCAATGACAGGGTGAGAATAGCTTCGGTTACACCGATGGACTGGGAGACGGGGATTTTTTCAGGCTGGGAAAATCACACTTAGGGAGGAAGTTGGGAACAGCCTGAGAAATCATGTGGGGCAGGGAGGGGGTGGGCAGAGACTGTGGATTTATCCTGTGCCCCCCCTTTCCCC
>NW_010411638.1:400-687 GCF_000710305.1 Buceros rhinoceros silvestris | reverse complement strand
GCCAGCCCTTGCAGCAGCTCCTGACAAACATCTGGAGCCGCTTCCTCCCCCGCCGACGTGGGCGCCTCCGAATCCAGACTCCGTTAACTGCCTCCTGCCTGCGCTGCCTGATGCCAACCCTGACTCTGTCAACCCCAACCCTAATCCTAACCCTAACCCTAACCCTGGCCCTGTTAATCCTGACCCCAATCCTGACATTGACCCCAACCCGGACCCTGACCCCGACCCTGACTCTGTTAACCCCAACCCTAACTGTGGTAGGTTAGCAAAGATCTCCTTTTTGGGAG
>NW_010411638.1:0-220 GCF_000710305.1 Buceros rhinoceros silvestris | reverse complement strand
CCCTGCCATGTGACGTCAGCTGCATCTCCATTTTTCATTGGTTAAAAGTTTTCGCGGGTCTGTTCGATTTTTGCGCCATTTCTGCTTTAAAAGCCGCCCTGTGCCCGTGCTAGAGGCAGTCTTTCTGCACCCCCCGGACCACTGTCTCTCGTGCTGCCCCAGCCGCCCCGGACCACCGCTGAGCCGCGTTTTCCCCGGAACCGTTGCAGCTTGTCGGGAC
>NW_010411637.1:522-3086 GCF_000710305.1 Buceros rhinoceros silvestris | reverse complement strand
CCCACACCACCACCCTGTACCACCACCCCACCCCACCACTCTGCACCACGGCTGCGCCTCTGCCAGCCCCGTGCTTTGTTTGTGGGGTGGCGGGCACCGCCGTCATCTCAAGCCGTTCCTTATTTCTTTCTACCCATCAGATTTAAATAGTGGGGAGGTGGAGAAAGCAACAATGACACATCCCCTTGAGATGGGAAAAATTTCGGATGGAGGGAGCCTCCCAGCAACAGAGGCAGGAGCCAGTGTAATCCGATTAGTGCCGGCCAACAATAGCTGCTCCCAGCCCGTTGTGGACAGAAGCTCTCACTTCGTTTGTTTCTATTAGCCGAGATAGCGGAAAAGTGGGATTCTGCCCCGCCAGATCGCTCAGACCAGCAGCAAAAAAGCAAATGGAGGAGAATCGTCTAATGTGTCAATATTTGTCTTTTGGCCCTAATTGTCTGCGGAGAGGACTTGTTGAGTGCGCGAAGTTTGCCGCTCCGGTTTGTCTGTGTGCTCTCGGTTCTCCCCGTTGTACGGATACAGCGGCAGCTCCTCGCGGCGGGACGGTGTTTGGGAAGGGCAGTAGCTGTGGAGGCGGAATAGAGGCGCTTTCATGGGAAGACTTGCAGCCATCGACCAAACTGCAAAGCTTGATAGAAAATGCAGAAGGGTTTTGGACTGGTCTGTTTTTACACACCTCTACCGTCTCTTTGTGAGTAGCTCACCGCAGGTCTAGGCAGAGGCTTGTTCCCATCCAATTTGACAGCGAGAAAATCATTTTCAAACACTTCTGAATGCACTCTCCTCCTCCCAGACCGCAGCCCCTCCTGGCATTGATACCATTCACCAGCAGCAGCACAAATCGGCATCGCTGGGGGCTCCCCTCGCCTCCCTGAGGAGGAAAGGCCGTGCTGGGGCTCAGCACGGTACCGCCAGAGGGATCTCCGCTGCCACCTGCACCAAATGGTTTCCTTCCAGCCTGGGTGAAGCCACCCCGGCATCAGCCTTCGTGCCATCCCCCAGGACCCTCCAGGACACGCTGACCTACTGACAACTGCCTCCTCAACGACTTCTCGAGGTACCCGGTGTGCAACCAGTGCCGCACACCTCATGTCGGTCCATTATAGCACAGACATTCCCCGAGGCTGCTGCAAAACTCTTGACACCAACTGCCCCGGCCTGGCGGGGGCATTGGTGGGGCTTTTATTAACTGACTGCTCTTGAAGCACCATCCCAGTAGGAAAACCAGTTGGTTTGAACCCGGCTGGCTTATGTTGGCCTGGTTCGTTCTGCTCTTTGTAAGGAGTCTGCTCTTCTGAAACCCCCACTGCTGCAACATCACTGAGCATCCCCAGCCACTTCCCAGGAGCCAAGGGCAGCTGGGGATGACACTCCCCAATGCTTGAGCCTCTCAGGCACAGCCTGGCAGTGAGGGGCTGGATTCGGGTCATCTGCAGCCGTCTGGGACGGCTGATGGGAGCCTGGAGATGGAGACCATGGTCTGCAGGGGGTGACCCATCTCCTCCGAACTCTCAGGAGCACCCATCTCCTTTCAGCAGCGAGACAGCTCCAGGCCGTGGGCTGGAAAGGGCTTCACTATCCCTGCCTGGTATGAGAAACCAGCAGAGGTGTCCACCCAACCCTACCTCGCCTTCACCAACCCAAGGTTTAGTGTTATAAAGCCTCAATGTTCTGGCAGTCAGCCAGCCAGAAGTCTCCTGCAGGTGTCTCATTTTCCACTTGTCCCCTATGAAATCTATCGCCACTGCCTCTCAAAGCCTGTTCTGGCAGGGGCCGTCACCGGTGGGACCTCGCCCCTGCCCTCGCCAGGTTAGAGCTGCTTTTTGGGTCCCCTCAGGATGTTCCACAAGGGCCAGCAGCCCTGGCATTCAACCAGAACCCCCAGAGCCCCGGGCTTGGACAGAACACCCCCGATTGCAGAATGAGGAACACCACGAAACGGCGTCATGAGATACTCGGGAAAACCGAGGGGAATAGGAGGAGAGGACATGTGGCGCTGGGAGCCCTCCTCTGCCCCAAAGGGCTTCCCTGCGGGTCCCCACCACGGGCTGGGAGCGCTGCTCCGGGCAGCTGGCCATGGCCGTGGCCTCGGGCTCCTGGCACTAGAGATGTGCGGTGCCGAGCCTTGGGCTTTGGGGTCTCACCCCAGTGCTGAGTTCTTCGCTGTATGGAGAGGGACCGGCTGGTGCCACCCGGCAAAGGGGCGAAGCTGCAGTTTGGGAGAGGGGTGTGTTAACCTCACGAGCTCCTTAAGCCGCTGCAGACTAGAATTTCCTCCTTCTGGCCGAAATCCTTTAAGGCCAGCATTGATTCTGCAGGTGGAGAGTGAACTGTCCTGTGGGGGCCGGGGGCAGCTCACCCCATGGCAGTTGGGCTCGCACCCTCCCCTCCCCTCCTCTCCCCTCCACGGGTGGGTGCTGCCCTGTGAGCACAGCCCTGGGTGGGGAAAAGGGATCGGGGTCAATTATTCCCCAGAGCCCCCCCGCAGAGGTAAGTGCTCTCGTCCCCAAGTGGGATTGTTTCCCCCCGCGCCTGTTATGGTGACTGGCTCCAGGTGTCGA
>NW_010411637.1:0-347 GCF_000710305.1 Buceros rhinoceros silvestris | reverse complement strand
TGCAGAATATTCTGGAACAGGTGTTTCACTGTAATTTCAAGCCCTGTCTTGCTCCAGAGTACTGTCCCCACGTAGAGGAGCACTTAGCTGGGGTCTCCGCTTGCCGCCGTGCTGGTGATAAGATGGATTGGCTGATCTAATAGGTCTTTTCAATCTCTGATTTTGAAAGCTAAGATTGGGAAATTAATTTCAGAAAGGTCAAAACAGAGCAAGGCTATCCTGCCGCTGTGTGATGGATCCTGGGTTTTTTAAATCTATCTATTGAAGAAAAGGTTAGTTATTCAGCATCCTGTGAGAAAAAGAAATAAATAAACCCAGCAGAGGGAATACAAAAAGTGTATAGATCT
>NW_010411636.1:5566-5814 GCF_000710305.1 Buceros rhinoceros silvestris | reverse complement strand
GTGGGGTGATGGAAAAGAGGAGCCCCTTGTCCCACGATGTGGGGCTCTTGGTGGGTCATAACCCACAGCTGTGGGCAGGGGCCGGTGTGTGGGAGAGGGGCTGTGCCCCTGTGAGCTGGGGCAGGCCTGGGGGCTGGGGGTATGCTGTTAACTGGGGAGAGGTGTGGAAAATACATCTGTAAGGGGCTGCAGGGGAGGGCTGGTGCCTACCTGGGTCCTAGGGGTGAACGCCTGGCAGGGCTTCCTGG
>NW_010411636.1:2965-5249 GCF_000710305.1 Buceros rhinoceros silvestris | reverse complement strand
CGAAGCCGTGAGGTTGAAGCAGGAAGCTGCCGTGTCAGCCGGGCTCTGAAAGTTTGTATTTTGTGGTTGAGAAGTATCGCAATTCGCCCGACTTTCTGGCCGCTCGGGGAGCGGCTGCGGCGCTGCTGGCCCCGCTGGAGGGACGGGGAGCCATGCCGTGGCTCGGCTGCTGAGCGCAGCGAGATGACAGTTTGCGTTTCGGGGCTGGAGGATCCTAAAGCGCTATTTTTAGCGAGCCGTTTCCTACGGCCCGTTGAGCACCCGGTGTCTAAGATTTGCCGCTGTCAGACTGACCTGGCGGCAGCTCATTTTGTTCCAGGCTCTTCTTTCTGTCGATGCATCTTTGGGCTTTGCTGTGAATGTCTGTGGTTTTTAAGAGGGCAGGTGGAAGAGGGGGAGCATGCGGGCGGCTTTTTTGTGATGCTCTGTCTGGCACGTAGGATGTTTGCCCCGACAGTGGGGGGAAACGGGGATGGGCCGGTGTCACCCCAGTTCAAAGCACCGAGAGGGGGAACGGGGCAGCGCTGCTGGGCAGGGAGCGCTGTTAACGGCCTGACTGGGACCGTTCTCTCTCGACAGTGGGAGTCGATCTTCGAAAACATTCAAACCCAAGAAGAACATTCCCGAGGGCTCCCACCAGTACGAGCTGCTGAAGCATGCGGAGGCGACGCTGGGGAGCGGTAACCTCCGGCAAGCTGTTATGTTGCCTGAGGGAGAGGACCTGAACGAGTGGATCGCGGTGAACAGTAAGTCCTGGGCAAGAGGGACCTGCCCCAGCGTGGAGAGAAACCCGCAGACCTCTGGGGTTTATCCTCAGCAGAGCCTCGGGCAGTTCAGTCGGGCCACGGGGGTCCACCCGAAGGAAGGTCTCTCCTGCGCTACCCAAATCCATTGGGGTGTTGAGGTGTTGTCCCTTTGTAACCTCGCCGCGTTCCCTTGCAGCGGTGGATTTCTTCAACCAGATCAACATGCTCTACGGGACCATCACGGAGTTCTGCACGGAGAGCAGCTGCCCCGTCATGTCCGCAGGACCACGGTACGGCGCGGGCGCGCAGGTCGTTCGAGCGGGTGTAGGAGGAAGCTCAAGAGAGGGTGGGACGCGTCTGGACAGGGTGGATCAAGTCCCTGTGGTGCCTGGGAGCTGAAGACGTGGCATTGAAACGGGTTGTTTTACGGAAAATGACAATCTAAGGTGACCAGGAGTCCTGCTGCGGAGTAACCTCGCGGCGTGCGGTGCGCGGGGAGGCCGCGGCGAGGTTTTTCTGGTTAAAGCTGGCAAGGGACCCTCGTGCTGGTGGAGACAGGTCCGTGCTGTGGGGGCTGCTGGCGTGATGCACGCTCCTCCCAGCGCATGTGTCCTGAGGTGGTTCAGGGGCTGCTGCCCTCGATTCCCGACTGCTTTGTGCCAGGAGTGCGGGGCCACGTGGAAATAACAAAGGTGTGTTTGGGTGTGAAATGTTTTTAGGTGGAACGTTCTCCCCGTGGGGGTTTGCGTGTTGGTTCCGTGGTGGTGACGCTGCGGCGGGGCTGGTGTCTGGGGCAGCGGCAGGTTGCCCGGCCGGTGGGCAGCGTTTGTAGGGCGCTCTGTAACATCCTGCCCCGAAGGAGCCTGTTTGCAAGTTCCTGCTTCTATCTTTGGGGACGTTTCCTGTCACAACTTCCTGTGTCAGTGGCTCCGCTGGGTTTCGCTTGCTGTCGGTCAAGAGGCGACAGTCAAAACACGGGGGTGTTCCTGCTGCTTTGGAAGGGTTTCACAAAAGCCGTCGGAGGAGGCGGGTTGTGCTGGGTGGTGGCCTGGTGTTACAGTCAGCCCCTGCCCCGGCTGACCCATAAACACACCCGCTGACCGGAGCCTCCGGCAAAGGCACGGCCCTGGGGACAGTCCCTCGGGGAAGATGGCCTTCAGGAGCGGAAGTTCTTGGAGTGGCCCCAAACCGCAGTTTTCTCTCTCAGAGCCTTTCTCTCCCGTCCCTGCCCCCGCAGGTACGAGTACCACTGGGCAGACGGCACCAACATCAAGAAGCCCATCAAGTGCTCGGCTCCGAAGTACATCGACTACCTGATGACGTGGGTGCAGGACCAGCTGGACGACGAAACCCTCTTCCCTTCCAAGATTGGTAAGTGCTGCCGCGCGATGCGACGGGGCCGAGACGCCGCCAGAACATCTCGCTTTGGTACTTTCAACAAACCGGGGCCTCATCGGTGCGTTTCAGGTGTCCCTTTTCCCAAGAACTTCATGTCGGTGGCCAAGACGATCCTGAAGCGGCTGGTCCGCGTCTACGCC
>NW_010411636.1:1405-2823 GCF_000710305.1 Buceros rhinoceros silvestris | reverse complement strand
TCCCAAGAACGGCGTGGCGGTGGCCAAGGCGATCCTGAAGCGGCTGTTCCGCGTCTATGCCCACATCTACCACCAGCACTTCGACTCGGTCATGCGGCTGCAGGAGGAGGCCCACCTCAACACCTCCTTCAAGCACTTTATCTTCTTCGTGCAGGTGAGTTGGAAACAGCGGCTGCTCGCCTGCTCTGGGGTCCTGTGTTCCCTGTTTGCTGTTACAATCCAGCTCCCTGAGGTGTCTCCTTGCTCTGAGGCGTGTGCTGGAAGATGTGCTCTGCTCCCACCCTCCGAACCGTGCCAGTGCTGTGGGCTTGGGCTGGTTTTGGGCAGGAAGTGGGGCTGAGGTGGCTCTACACGCTCAGATTTCTCTCCGGGTTTTAGCGGCAACAGGAACCAGGCTCAGAGGAGAAATTCTGGGGGTTTGTAGCTCAAAATTGACTCGGCAGGAGCAGCAGCAGCATCTTTTTTTGTTTTCCTTTCCTGTGTGCGTTAACAGCCTGTGACTGCACGTGCAACCGGAGCAGCACGATACCTCACAGCAATGCAGCAGAAAAAGTTTTGTTGCCCAAAACACTTGAATTTCTCCTCAGAGAAGCAGGAGCGGTGGCTCCAGTAACGCCTCTGTGGTGGTTCTTTCAGGAGCTGGCACACCCTGACAGCGGCTTCCCAGCACGTTTGGTGAACAGACGCACTTTGCAGCAGCTCTGAAGTTTTTGGTGTTTTTTTTTTCCCTGCCAGGAATTCAACCTGATCGACAGGCGGGAGCTGGCTCCTCTGCAGGAACTGATTGAGAAGCTGGGCTCCAAGGACAGATAAACCTTCCCCGGGAGGACCCTTCGCTCCTTTCCGCTTCGTCCGCCAGCCACTTCCACGCTTCAGCGACGCACGCTCAGAGGCCAAGCATCGCTTTAGCGAGCAGTAACAGCCACCGCCTCGGCTGGAGCTCCGGCTGCACTGCGGTGACGTGCCTGTGGTGTCCACCTCTTGCCTAGGCTGTGCGCTCCAGACCTGCAGCCTGGAGCTGGGACTGGGTGAAGGTCAGGAACCGCATCCGTGCTGCACTGCTGCTTTCTCCTGAGTGTTCCTCTGGACACAGTGCTTGGCCCACGAGCAGCCCAGCCCAGACCTCAGCTCGGTTTGAAGTGCTTTATCCGGCTGAGGTGTCCTCAGAGCCTTAAGCTCCCCTTGGCAGCGGCGGCAGCAGCATAAGGGGAGGACAAAAGTGCCTGGCCCTGGGCTGAAGAGCAGCTCCCCCAGCAGAGGGGGGCTGAGGGAGGGACCCTACTGTGTGGCAAGGCAATAATAAATCAACTTTTTCCTTTGAGGAAGGGGAGGTGTCTCTTTTCTCCCTGCCTCCCCTCCCTGGCAGGTGCCACAGGTGCTTGATTAAAAACGCAGCACTTGAGCCCACCCACCCCCTG
>NW_010411636.1:459-1340 GCF_000710305.1 Buceros rhinoceros silvestris | reverse complement strand
AACGCAGCACTGGGGCCACCACACCCCCTGCCCCGCAGTGGGCCCAGCAGCAGCTTTATTGAGCGGGTTTGGGGGTGGAGGTGAAGATGCGCAGGCCGTGCATGCTCTTGATCTCCTCACGCAGCGCCTGCAACAGACGGGGCACGGCCGGGGTCAAGGGGAGAGCGGAGCAAAAGGGCTTGAGCTTGTGTGGTCACCACCGGCAGAGCGCTCAGCTCCCAGCCACTCTGCACTGGAGCCCAGAGTGCTGCACCAGCCGCCGGTGAGCAGGACTGTGCCCAGGACACACAGACACTCAGTCACTGAGTGCCACATCCACAAAATACACTGGCTCCCAGTAAGGGCTGCACTGGTCACTACTGGAGGAAACAGTCCTGCCTTGACACCCACAGTGTGTACAACCGCAGAGCGGTCACATTTCCAGTCCCACACCATGTGCTCATCACAGCCCAGTGCCCAACAAGTGCTGCCCAGCCGTACTGGGAAAGGCTACAGTGACGAGACCCACCCCCCAGCAGTGCCACACACCCGCCACTGCCCCACATTTGAGCTACACTGGTCTTTACTGGAGAAAGGGGAGTGCTACCCTGGTGTATCTATCTCCTTTTTAAACAGCTCCAGTCCAAGCCCCTCGCCCTGAACACCATGCTCCAGCTACAGCCTGAGTGATTGACATACAGAGCTGTACTGGTTTGTACTGGGAAGGCCAGGCTGTGCTGTAAAGCACTCACCCGTGCGCGAGCACCACACAGGCGCTGCACGCTGCCCACACCCCCAGCTACAGGGGTTTACTGGGAACAAAGCTGCGCTGGTGGGCTGCTCCTGCCGGGAACTGAGCTGCTGGCTTCATTTCACCGGGCAGGGAGAGCAGCCGCGCGCAG
>NW_010411636.1:0-332 GCF_000710305.1 Buceros rhinoceros silvestris | reverse complement strand
CACCGGGCAGGGGAAGCAGCCGCGCGCAGCCCCTCGCCCGGGGTCCGCACGGCTACACGGGCAGCACAGAGCTCTGCTGGCTTTTACTGGGAACAGAAACAGGCCCAGTCCCAGCATCAGCGGGCTGGACGATCACCAAGTCCAACCTCCCCCTGCGCTGCCGGCTCCCTCAGCGGGGACAGGACTCCACCGCTGCCTGGCCACTGCCAAACGACCCCCGGAAAGACGTTTTTCCCGACATCCAACCAAAACTTCCCCTGCAGGAGGCCATTCCCTCTCGTCCTGTCATTTGTAACTGGGAGAAGAGACCAACCCCACTGCACTGTGACCTC
>NW_010411635.1:2032-2321 GCF_000710305.1 Buceros rhinoceros silvestris | reverse complement strand
CCGCCCCTCCCCCCCCCCCCCCCACCCCCCCATCCCCCCCCGCTGCTGGCGGTGCCCCAGCCGCACCCCTGGCGCCCAGCATCCCTCAGCACCAGGGCCCGGCCTCCCCCAGCACCTCCCGTTTCTGATCCAGCCCTAACAACCGCGTGGTGCCGAGCCCTTACTGTTGCCACAGCAACTCGGCGGCGTAGCCAAAATGGTGTTGCTTGGCCTCGCACCCATGCTGGGGGCATGGCCATCCCAAAACTCAGCACGGCCCCACTGTGGGGAAACTGAGGCAACATCCCGG
>NW_010411635.1:643-1743 GCF_000710305.1 Buceros rhinoceros silvestris | reverse complement strand
AGCCGCGGCCTCCGGCGCCGCTTAAGAAGCAGCCGAGGAGGTTTTATTTAAAGCCAGTGCCGCGTGGCCGGCCACGGACTGGGGAGTGAAGCTGGTCGTGGCCACGGGGCCAGCGCAGGTTTCGGTTCAGGCTGGCCCGGAGCAGCCCTTGCCCACCCCCCCGCACCGCACCCTGAGCTCTGGCCATGCGCCCAGGGGAGAGATGCCCATCGCCAGCCCCCTCCCTTTTTCCACTGTCTTGCTCTAGGGCATTTTCGCCACAAAAGCGGGGTGAGGGGACCTCTTTGTCAGGGCGAGCTCCTCACAGGTGTGACAACCGCCGCCACTGCCGCTGGCCCGGAGCAGCCCTTGCCCACCCCCCCGCACCGCACCCTGAGCTCTGGCCATGCGCCCAGGGGAGAGATGCCCATCGCCAGCCCCCTCCCTTTTTCCACTGTCTTGCTCTAGGGCATTTTCGCCACAAAAGCGGGGTGAGGGGACCTCTTTGTCAGGGCGAGCTCCTCACAGGTGTGACAACCGCCGCCACTGCCGGCAGCAGGAGCGGAGAAAGCCGGCTCATGCGGTGGTGAGCATCAGTGGGGGGCTCAGCCGCTCTCCCTGCTCCTGGGCAGCCCCAGTGCCAGCCCCGGGGCACAAGCTGCACCGTCCCCCGCACAGGCAGCGGCTGAAGCAGTCAGGATGTCATTAACTGAGCTCGGTGACGGCACTTGGTCACCACGCAGCAGCCCAAGCCCAGCCCAGTGTGCCCCATCAGGACCCCGTGCAGGGTAGGGAGTGGTGCCCGAAACCGGGTAGCGCTGGGGGTGCTGTGGGCTGGGTGCCACCATATCTGTCACCTTGGTCACATGACCTGGGCACCATAGTCCCAATGGTACCAATTACAGAGACACTGTAATTCCACGACACCAGCAGCACTGTCACCCAGGCACCTGTGATCTCAAGGGCCTCCAATCCCGTGCCCAGGTACCCATCATCCCAGGAGCACCCTGATCCCAGGGACACCGCGCTCCTATGCACGGGGCTCCCCTCGTCCTGTGACCCCAGGGGTACCACGGCTCACACCCTGGGCAGCAGTATCCCAGGGGCACCCTCGCCCCCTG
>NW_010411635.1:0-478 GCF_000710305.1 Buceros rhinoceros silvestris | reverse complement strand
GCTCCCCACACTACCTCACACCCCACGGCTCACGGTAGCCCCGCAGCTAGGTGGGCACCTCCAGCCCCCCTGGCTGGCAGAGCTGCCTCAGCTGTGTTTAGCCACAGACAAAGAGGGTGGGAAGAGGATTTTTTTGGAAGATCTTTCTTCTTGGTGCCGACATCACCTCCCAGACACCTGGGTGGGGGGGGGCGCCGGGGGCTGGTGCCCGGGTTGGCCACACCACCACCGGTGTGCAGGTGCCCTCCCGTGGCTGGCACGGGAATGGTGGGTGCCCCCACCGGGGTGGGGACCTGGTGCAGGGACCTCCCCCCACTAACCAAGGGCCAGGCCAGGCCCCGCCCCTCCAAGACACAGCTCCAGCCTGGGAAAAAATATAATTATGTTTAATGAGCAATTAGAGCAGTCGAGGGGCTGGAAAAACCCAAGGACCCTGAGGTGGGCCAAGTCACCTCATGGCACCTGCTGGGGCCGAGCC
>NW_010411634.1:9493-9848 GCF_000710305.1 Buceros rhinoceros silvestris | reverse complement strand
ATAAGGACGGCTTAGGTATAATTATTTACCCAGTGACTGAACGGATTCAACTGAGTTCATTCCTATTAGAGGATCTGTTAGTAATTATCTGACTGCGCGTTATTACCTGGGGACCTATAATCTGCCACAGTAATGAGTTCAAGTGGCTCTTGTGGCATAGTAAGCAGGAAAGGGAAGGTGGGAAGGGGCCCGATGCCATCCGCAGCAAGGGCAGGGCAGGGCTCAAGGACAGCCGAGTCGCTCGGCTCTGGGGAGCTGCTGCTGCTGCAGCACTGCAGCCATGGTCAAAGCTGCCGCTCGCCTTCCTGAGCAGCAGGACGAGGGCGAGCCCTGGGCAGGGACCAGCCAGAGCTCA
>NW_010411634.1:7352-9312 GCF_000710305.1 Buceros rhinoceros silvestris | reverse complement strand
CTGAGAGAAACTGCTGCTTCCCCCGCCAGGCGCTGCAGCAAGGGATGTGCTGCAGGACACGGCCCCTGCACCGGGCGTGGGGAGTATCCTGGCTCCGCGGGGCAGCCCCGGGAGCTGGCTGGGCTCTGCGCCCCACAAAGCCGGGCTGTGCCTCGGCATCATTGCCCCGGTCCTGCCTGCCCTGTGGAGTCACCCCGCAACATGAACTGACTTCACGTGACTCAACTAAAATAAAACAGAGAGCAGGATGTGAGGGCAAGAGCTTCTGACCCTCTGCGGTAGGTATTGGCGTACCCTCAAGGGACAAGAGTTCCCTCCCGGGAGACACGTCCAGGGGCTGTGTGCATTTGGGAAGTGCACGGTCCATGCTGCCATCGTCCATCCATGACACCCTGGCACAGCAGCTCTGCTCTGCGGGGCGGGGAAAGCTGTGAGCGTGTGGATGCTCGAAACGGCCACACGAGCGAGAAAGTGCCCAGGAGTGATTGAGATTAATTACTCTGCTGCTAATCCCATGAAGGATCTGACCTGCCAGCTGAAGTGAAAGCCCACGATCCATCTCTCGATATCACACTCACCATTTTCACCTCGCTGGCACATGTCACTCTTGGCAGCCTGGTTGCCAGCGCCCAGGCTCACCCCCCGGCTCAGAGGCCGGTACTGGGGAGAGTGAGGGGTTTGTGGCCCCATCTCAGCCCAGCTGAGAGTGACCCTCCTACCCCCTGGGCAGGGCAGGACCTGGCCGAGGCCTCAGTGCCCAGGTGCCTGCTCACCCCTCGCTGGCACGGTGCAGCCCTGGACTGGTGGTGCCTGCGGGGAGACAACGGTGGGTCCAGGCCAGCCCCCGCTCTGGGCAGCCTCGTTTGCTCATTAATTGTTCGGCACTGGAGAGACACAGCTTGGCAGGATGGGGAGCAGAAGGTGCACGGGCTGAAGGGGGTGAGGAGGGGGTGCCAGGGAGGAGAGGGCAGAGGTGCCCATCTCCATGGAAAGGGGTATCGGTGTTCTGAGGAACCTACCCCTCCTCTTTACACAGCTCCTACCCTCTCCCACCTTCCCTGAATGCTGGCAGGTCCTGCTGGATTTGTGTATTTTAAGTATATTTCCTTAGCGAAGAAATAATGATCCAAGACCAGCAGATAATCTGCGTCCCATCCGTGCCCGCTGCGGTGCCGCCATGCGATATTACTGCGTTTAGTCACGGCGCTGTTATGAGAGCAATACAGTCATTAAGCTCTAATTTCTAAAACAAAGATAAAATTATGTGATTAAGATCTAATTAAAGTCTAACTAGCAGCACCATGAATCACTTCGGCACACACTTTAATGGATGTCTTTTGAAGCCATCATGCATTTTGTTTCCTTCTGTGGCCGGTGATGTCCCTGCAGGGACCGGGTTTGCTCAGGCTGATGTTTGCTTGCGCTGTTCCTGCCTTGGCTGGGGACCACTAAAAATGTTTACATGTGAGCGAGGAGCTTGAAAATCCATTTCTAACCAGACAGAAAATTTCACTTCACAAGCTCGTTCAGCTGGGCGTCTCTGTAGAAACCAGCGGAGCAGGGAGCGTTCCCGGGGCCAACGCCAACCCCGGCCCCGGGCTGGGAGCCCCACTTTAGCAAAGCCTCATGCTCTGGAGCGATCAGCACGGGCCAGGCACGCCGGTGGCACAGTACCGAGGTGCCTTGTGGCCACGGCTGCGCTAAGTGCCATTAAAACTCTCCTTGTCAGGAAAAAAAGGCAAACAAGAAAACTCCCCTCGCAGCAATCAGGCTGTTGACTCCAAGGGACAGCGCTATAATAATTTTGATGGAGGGTATTCTCATTTTCCTTTTTCCCAGCAAAACATCGCCTGCTGATGTCCCAGGGCTGCCTCTGCCAGATCAACACAAACATTTTGATGCCATCACTCTTGCGGCCACAGCCTGCCGAGGCAGAGATGCTGCCAGGGGCTGGTCCCCC
>NW_010411634.1:4150-6358 GCF_000710305.1 Buceros rhinoceros silvestris | reverse complement strand
GGCGGGGGGATGCCAGCCTGCCCACGGCACTGCCGGCACCGCAGGGGCAGGCAGCACAGCCACAGCCACCAACCGCTCCACGGACTGACAAACCCACCAGGAAGGTTCAGGTGAAGACAGCCCGGTTCTTCCCGTGGGAGAGCAGACGGAGAAGTGAAACCTCCCTGTTTCTCACACGCGTGGGATGGGTAGAAAAGGGTGTTGGTGTTGGAGGGAAGCGAGACACAGAAGACTTACAGCCCCATGCAGGGCTGTGTTGTTGCCTTTCCTTTGTAGAAGAATATCTCGTTATCCTGGCGATGACGCTTTAAGTGACCGCAGTCCTCCTGGGGAAGGCTGCAGCTGCAACAGGTACCTAAGGGCTGCTGGACGGGCGAGAAGATTTCCGTCGTTAATCACACGCTGTGAAATGAGGCGGTTCTCAAAATTGCACCCCCATATAATTGTTAGTAGATCCAAACAAGGACAGTAACTCAGGGTAATGTTCCCCAGATGGCTCAGCCAGAGGAGATAAAGGAATTGAAATACAGGAGTGCTCCTGGTTTACATGTTCCAAGGGAAGAACTTCCGTACAATGCTCGTTACCACACAGCGGGGCTCAAAGCCGGCTCGCTCCTTTAATGAACAGGAAAAGGCACCCGCCTGGCTTTGTGACACACGAAATACCAGCCAGACGAGCCCGGGTGGGCAGGCGGCACGGTGCTGCGGAGCTGCCACAGGAAGCTTGGTGCTGGCGGCTCTGGGCAGAGCAAAAATGAGCCTCGCTGATGACTCTACTTCCCCTCAGCTCTGGGGCTGTCACCAGGGTGTGCCCCTGTGTCCCCAGCAGTGTGTCTCGCCAGGCACTTTACCAGCATCAAGCCCAGGTCCTCCACCACGTTTCCAACACCTCTTATTGCCAATAAAGCAGGTCCAGAACGGTGTGAGACACCATTCTCAGCCTCCCACCATCTCCTCCAGCCCAGCTCTGTCCCTGCCCGCAGTCACACAGCTTCCCCAGAGCACTGGAGCCACCGTGGCCCCCGCACAGAGGCTCATTCCCCGGAATTAGTGAGTCCAGCAGTTAGAGCAATGTGAGCTGTGAGTGGGGAAATGAGAGGGGACGGATTGCCAATGCCACGTTACCGAGCCCATGATTAAGCCCTTTCATGCCCCCATCTAACAGGATCGCCTGCACCGCTGGCCACCTCCTGGCAGCAGCAGTGCTGCCGGCTGCCCCCGGAGCAGAGATCACCCAGCCCTGTAAAGAGACAAGCTGCAGAAGTGATGGAAACCTGGAGCTGTATTTTACCAGCCGCACAGTTCAGGCTCTGCAGAGTGAGAGATGTCAGGAGATGTTGGTGTCTCTTGGTGGAAATCTCTTCATTTTCCGCTAGCTGCCCAGGCTCATCCATCTGCAGGGAGAGCCAAGGCACCAGCCCCGTGCCACCAGTCACACCAGGCCCGGAGGATCCCACTGTGCCGCTTTTGCAGATGGTGCAAGAGCAGGGACAGGTCCTGTGGTCCACGTGCTCCTTCCATCAGCACCCACGGGCAACATCCGCAGCTTTTTTAGGTGGTTATGGGAAGCACGGGAGAGGGGGTTTTGCCTGGTTAAGCCAGGAGGAGACAGACTCTATGGGATCGGTGAGGGGAATGGAAGAGCATCAGGGCAGAGGATGCTGCGGGACAGCTGCAGGGCTGAGCTGGCATCGGCACCCCTGGCACCACTCCCTGCCAGCTCCTGTGGGATATGGCCCACCTCTGTGCCAGGACGGGGGCTGCCGGGGACAAACTTCAACAGGGGAAGAAACTGCTGTTTCTCTGGGTTAATGACCGGGCATCGGCACCCCTGGCACCGCTCCCTGCCAGCTCCGGTGGGATATGGCCCGCCTCTGTGCCAGGACGGGGGCTGCCGGGGACAAACTTCAACAGGGGAAGAAACTGCTGTTTCTCTGGGTTAATATTCCCTTGCGGATCTTGCTCTCCTCATTATTCTGGTCGTTACTTAAGCAACAGCCGCTAGTCACTTGTGGTTCAGCGGCTGAGGGAAGGGCTGAGTGCAAGAGGCTAATTTATTTTCTTTTAGTGCTTCTCATCCATGGCACCCCCTGGCTGCTCCTCACCACTGGTAGCCAATTGGAGGCATTTCAGATATTTCTAATATATGACAGCAAGTGGGAAAGAGAAATTACCCTCTCTGAAATAATTCCTGAGACAGATTTCTTT
>NW_010411634.1:3586-4002 GCF_000710305.1 Buceros rhinoceros silvestris | reverse complement strand
TGGCACTTGGCAATAGACACGCGGAGGAGACGCAGGCTGCATATACTAGTTTGCCTTTCCTGAGTAATTTATTAGCCCCACCATCTGGCTAAGACCTCACTCCTTTCCCCCAGATCAACATCCCTCATCAGCAGAATCTGCATCTTCAGGCACGTGGAAACGCAGAGGCAACAGCAAGGGGCTCCCTAGCTCTGCCACGTCGCACAGCGCACCAGCCCGCCGGGTGCGGGGTTTGCAGAGCTGGGCTCCAGCCTCGCCAGCGCTGGGGAAGGACCAACAGGTCCCTGCCCATGCCATCCTGCCCCTGCCCTGGTGACGCTCCTGCCCCGGAGCCCCAGCCCTGCAGCGGGGCACCAGGTGAGTGGGGTGGTGGGGCTCAGTCCCTCCTGCCCCGGCTCGTTCTCGCCCGCAGCCCC
>NW_010411634.1:3059-3412 GCF_000710305.1 Buceros rhinoceros silvestris | reverse complement strand
TGAGGAGCCGCCACTCGAGACACGGAGTGGGCGACAGATGATCTGCTTAAGATGCGCTGCCACCGCTCAGCCCAAATGAAATTAAAATATTGTCAGAAACAATTTCAAGGGGAAAATTGGAAAGTTAGCAGTGGTGGCAAAGCCACCCGTGGCTCTGCGGGTGAGGAGCCGCCACTCGAGACACGGAGTGGGCGACAGATGATCTGCTTAAGATGCGCTGCCACCGCTCAGCCCAAATGAAATTAAAATATTGTCAGAAACAATTTCAAGGGGAAAATTGGAAAGTTAGCAGTGGTGGCAAAGCCACCCGTGGCTCTGCGGGGCGCTCGGCAGCCACCAGCCCAGCTGCTGTC
>NW_010411634.1:2470-2827 GCF_000710305.1 Buceros rhinoceros silvestris | reverse complement strand
CGGGGCTCCAGCAGTGAAGTGCCGCCGGCGCCACGGGAGCACATCACCCCGGACAGGGCAGCCCCAGCATGCAGTGCTGCTTCACTGCACTGTGTTTACATCATCCCAGGGACACAGGAGCTGGGCCATTACTCACAGCACGCCCGAGCACCGCTCCGGGCTCCCTGTGCCATCCCGTGTAGGCAGCACAGGCTGGGGCAGCGCTGGCCCCAGTGTACTGCCCCAGACCACTGTGCACAGCCCTGTGTGCCCCAACCATCTCACCCCATGGCATGCACGGCCCCCACCACGCTGGCAGCCCCGTCCCAGCCAAGAGTGCCCTGCAGCAGCGTGCAAACCCGCTCCTCTGCCCTCGCT
>NW_010411634.1:0-2331 GCF_000710305.1 Buceros rhinoceros silvestris | reverse complement strand
GTAGGTACCCGTCCAGAGCCTCTTATTTCTGTGCCACCACCAAACTCACAATCTCATCAGAGAACGAAATCAGGTTGGTTTGACAGGACCTGCTTCTTTTCAAACATGCTGACAGGCATGAATTTATATTCCCAGGCTCTAATTCGCCCATTAATTGAATCTTGCATTATTTTTCCACCCGTTTGCCCAGAATTAATGTCAGGCTAATTGGACGTAGCTGTCCAAGCCCTCACTCACTCGCTCGCTCGCTCTGCTGTCTCTTGGTACAACATGTTCTCCTTCCACCCAACACTGTTTTTCAGCTCTTCAGGATCAAGAGGAAAGCTCCAAGGGGAGCTGCTTCTGACTCCAGGTTAAACCCATTTTCCCCCCAACCCTTTGTGTGGGTCTTGGGGCCAGGCTGCCACAGGACCCCATGGTAGCACCTGGCACTGCACGGTGCGCTCACTGCACACCCGGCACCCACCACGGCTGCTCACCCATCTCCACCCAGCACAGCTCTGGACGAGGTCTTGCGCCTTTCCCTTCATTCCCACCATCTCCTGTGCACGTCTCAGCTCCTGAGGGCCTCATTTCCCAGTTTATCTCTACAACCACAAGAAATGATGACTCTTGTCATTTATTGGTGATGGAAATCTCCTGGTTTTGTTCGCGTTTGAAGA
This sequence comes from Buceros rhinoceros silvestris, assembly GCF_000710305.1. NCBI lineage: Eukaryota > Metazoa > Chordata > Aves > Bucerotiformes > Bucerotidae > Buceros > Buceros rhinoceros. The sequence goes on along the minus strand of NW_010411634.1, from coordinate 1,669 downwards.
GAGTGGTCACACTGCTGCCAGACAGACTCCAGCCCTGGGCCCCGTTCCTGATGAGAGGCAGCAAGGGTGCCTCTGGCCATGGCAGTGCAGGGTCTGACCGGGCTCTGCCAGCACTGCCGGTAACCTCACAGCGCTCGGGATGGCTCCGAAAAGCTGCCCGCAGGCAGCCTGGGTTGCTCAGTGTCCATGTCCCCAGTGGGCAGTGGAGCAGGAGCTGACACTGCCAGAGCCCAAAGCCACCAGACAGCGAGATGGGGAACAAGGGGACACCCAGCACCCATGGGCACGGGTGGCCAAGCATCCTCTGCAGAAATCCCCAGGGACTATCAGTCCTCCAGAGGGGATGCCCCATGCCAGGCCGGCCCCGACTCACCCCTGTGGGCCATGAGGGCAGCAGTGTCCTCCACGGCATGACCAGCACCCACCACCCCGCACACCTCAGTCCCGGAGGTGTTGTGGAGCCGGTGCTTTGCTTGTGCCTTTCCCCCGCCTTAAAATCTTCTCCTTGAGCATTTAATAGGGAATTTGCATATTGCAGATTCATTTTCAACAACACTTTTAACGAAGGTGCTCCACTGTGTGTGCATCTGCATATGTCATCCGTCCAGCCTCACACCACATCAGTCACCACCACTTGTGGAAAAGCTAATTAAAGGTAATCGTGAAAACCTCATTAGTCCTCATTTACATAACAAACACAGAGAAATTTCCTAACCTTTAATCCTGGACGTCACAATCCATTTAGATACCTCCTGCATGCTTAATTCAAAGGCAGCAGCACAACTCCGTCCCCTCTGCACACCAGAGCTCTGCTCTTGGCCACCACCAGCCCAGGAAGGGACAGGACGGGACCAACAGCTTCAAACGCGGCTGAAACGGGTTTGGGCCGGCACATGCTGACCTGCGCGGCAAGGTGAGCATGTTCAGCATCACCAGTGAGCACCAGCACGTCCTGCATCCAGGGGAGAGCACATCTGCCTCGTGATGGCAGCGCGTCCTGCCCGCTCCGCGTTGCACGTCCCGCAGTGCCCAGGACCTGGCCCTTGCCCCTAGAAGTGCCCATCACCCCATGCTCATGGACATGCTCCAGCCCCTGGCAGGGGGCTCTGCCCCCCAACCTGGCAGCAATAGCACGCGTTTGTGGCAGCGCCACGGCTCGGCGCAGCAGCAGGTGAAGGTGACAGTCACACCGGAAAGGTCCCCACGAGCCTCCACCATGGGGATGTGCCGTGACAGCTTCCCCCCGCTCCCCAGCAGAGCCCCCGGCCTCCCACGCTCCCGGTACACAAACGCAGCTCAATGAAGACCTGCTGTGCCATAAAAATACTGGAGCATTAAACGTATTAGGTAAAACTCCTGCTATTAAAGCATATCACGTCCTGGAAATCTAAGCAGTAAGCTGTGCAATTTCACCCTGTGATCGGACTGGATTAAGTTCTTCCCACAAAAGCCTCTTATTGCACGAAAAAGACCATTAGCAACCTATGAAATCAATAGGGAAGGCAGCGCCGGCGCTGTAAAACACCAGAATTAGCCACAGCGCCGGCAGCAGCACCAATTAGGCTGGGGCCTCGCTCACAAACTCTCGCAGGGAAGAGCTTTGCTGCAATCGGAGGAGCCGAACCACCCCGCTGCCCTCCAGCAGGAACGAGCCGCCGGCCCGCAGAGC
>NW_010411633.1:572-782 GCF_000710305.1 Buceros rhinoceros silvestris | reverse complement strand
AGGATGGTGGGCTGCCACACCATCGTCATCGGAACCACCGGCACTTGTGCCGTCACCCGCACAGCTCCGGGGGAGCTTTGCCAAGCAAACCGAGCGCTTCGCTCCCCAGCCAACGCGCCGCCTCTGAGCAGCCGCTGCCGAGCTCCAACCGCCCCGGCAGCGCGGTGGGGACGCAGCCAGCCGTGCCGTGGTCTCTGCTGAGAACCGAGG
>NW_010411633.1:0-287 GCF_000710305.1 Buceros rhinoceros silvestris | reverse complement strand
GCAAACCATCTGTCGAGCTGCCCTCGTCTCGCTGAGGGTGGCTCCCACCGAGAGAGGGGCCGAGGCTCTGCCAGAAGCCCCGCACGCCATCGGGTACCCTAAAATGTCACAACGCTGGAAGGAAAAAGCTCATTTCCAGGGATAAAGCAGCTGCGATTCCTAAAAAGAGGCATGAGGGGATCCTTCCCGAACAGCTCGTTTCCCACATCTCAAACGGGGTTATAAACCCATCTCAAACAGCCCCAAAACCAGCAGCTCAAGGGGTCCAGGCTGCCCTTGACCTCAAG
>NW_010411632.1:311-616 GCF_000710305.1 Buceros rhinoceros silvestris | reverse complement strand
TTTTTTTTTGCTGCTCTGTCAGCTTTTCATTCAACAGTTTCCTTTTGAGTGATGACCATTAGGGCTATCCTTGAGTTCACTACTCAAGATGTACACCATTAGCTGGGAAGCTGCATGAGCTTCTTCTCCTGGGAAACATGGGCCTGGGGCATTTCTGCTCTGCCAGTGTGCACTGTGAGAACAAAGCACACTGGGGATGGATGGGGAAAAATGGGGTGGGGAAAAATGAAACATTTCAAAGAGAGCAAAGAGGCTGTTGAGGGTCTAAGTCCCGAAAATAAGGTCTCAGAGAGTTTGCTGGCTGC
>NW_010411632.1:0-291 GCF_000710305.1 Buceros rhinoceros silvestris | reverse complement strand
GGGCACTGTGAGAACAAAGCACACTGGGGATGGATGGGGAAAAATGGGGTGGGGAAAAATGAAATATGTCAAAGAGAGCAAAGAGGCTGTTGAGGGTCTAAGTCCCAAAAATAAGGTCTCAGAGTGTTTTCTGGTTGCAGCTAAACACACTCCCTGGAGAGGAAAGGCAAACACAAATAGATAGTGAAAAAGACGCTGCTGATAAAGAGGCCTCAGACTGGAACTGAACTTTGGCAGGTTTGCTTATTTAGATTCAGCTGCTGAGTCCTTCCTGGACCAGGGTCTGGGAAG
>NW_010411631.1:668-908 GCF_000710305.1 Buceros rhinoceros silvestris | reverse complement strand
GTAGAGTCGGGGGCCCAGCGCTGCTGGTCACCCCCGCTCTGCCTGGGGCAGGGTGGGTGGCAGACAGGGTGGGGGCTTCCCCACAAAGGGTGTCAGTGGGTGACAGCCTGAATGGGGTGCGGGTTGGGGACCAGCCCTCCACTACTCTCATCCCTGGGGGGCTGGTGGGTGCTAAGGGGCTCTGCTCTCCCCCCAGATGCGCCCCCGAGGCTCCTGGGCCGCCGTTCCGGCAGCTCTGCT
>NW_010411631.1:0-425 GCF_000710305.1 Buceros rhinoceros silvestris | reverse complement strand
AAGAAGGTGGTCCATGTCATGGGTGAGTGGGGATGGGGGTCCGCAGCCAGGAGCTGGGCTGGACCCCCGGGGTGGGATGGGGGAAGGCTGTTGGTTTAATATCCCTTATAGTGCAATTGGGGTCTCTGGGGCATCCAGTGTGTCCCCCCTGCCCTGGCCAGAAGCTGCTCAACCCTCCTCAGGGCTTGCAAAGCCCCCAGAAGAGGCAAATTCCCCCCTGAGGTGTTTTCCCTGCTGGTCCCACACCCCCAGCCTGCCTTGACCCCCCTGCGGTCCTGCCCATGTGCTGGCACTGCCTGGGGTGGGGACAGGGACTCCCCTGAGCTCCATGTCCCTTGCAGAGGGTGACAGCGGGGCTGTGGTGGTGCAAACGGCCCCGGGGAAGGTGGTGACGCACCGAGGCGGCCCCATCATACTCGCACCCA
>NW_010411630.1:1152-1451 GCF_000710305.1 Buceros rhinoceros silvestris | reverse complement strand
GGTGGGGGCTGGGCAGCTGCTGGTGGCACCCGGCCACCCCCCAGGCACACAGTGACCCCCCACCTCCCCACAGTCCCAGCCATGATCACCTCCCATCCCAACACCACGATCGCCATCAAGGGACAGACCAAGGAGCTGAACTGCACGGCGCGGGGCGAGCGGCCCATCATCATCCGCTGGGAGAAGGGTGACACCGTCATCGACCCTGACCGCAACATGCGCTATGCCATCACCACCAAGGACAACGGTGACGAGGTCATCTCCACACTCAAGGTGAGGAACGGGGGCCTGGCACCCAC
>NW_010411630.1:537-928 GCF_000710305.1 Buceros rhinoceros silvestris | reverse complement strand
TCTCGGGCGTCCCTGGGTGGTCCCTGGTGGGTGTGGAGGAGGCTGGTGCTGTGGACAGGCTCCCAGGATGGCAAAGTTGGGACCAGTGGGGAGGAATGTTAGAAATTGTGTCTCCAGTACCTGTCCTGGCCCTGGCACGCTGCGGTGAAGCCAGGCGAAGCACCTGGCCAGCGGCTGGACTTTTACAACCAGTAGGAGTTAGCGCTGCCCTGGGCCTGCACAAGGAGCTGGGCTTCCAACGTTCATCGCACCAATTAAAACCCAGCCTCCGTCTGCTTGCGGTGACCAGCCCCCGCATTGTGCGCGAGATCTCGGCTGCCTGCACCACAGGCTTTGGCTGCGAAGGAGTTTTGCAGCACCAGAGGTGTCTCCAAGAACAAATTTCCCCCGA
>NW_010411630.1:0-372 GCF_000710305.1 Buceros rhinoceros silvestris | reverse complement strand
ACCAGGGTTTGGGAGGGTGGCCTGCCCCACGGGCACAGCTCCTGCTGGGGCCGGTGCTGGGACCAGGCTGCGACACTGGGGAGAGGCGGGGGCACAGTGCTCGGGGTAGCTCGGTCCACATTGGCTCCCCTTCTCCCCCTGAAACGTTCGTAGCTGAAACCAGCCGACCGCGGGGACTCGGTCTTCTTCTCCTGTCACGCCATCAACTCCTACGGCGAGGACAGAGGCTTGATCCAGCTCACTGTCCAAGGTACTTGTTCCCCTGGGGTACGAAGCCTCGCTGCGAGGGCCCCCCTGCTCTGGAAGGGCTTCTCTCCCTGTTATCCTTACCCTGCCTGTGTCTCCCCAAGAGCCCCCTGACCCGCCCGAGCT
>NW_010411629.1:42275-42548 GCF_000710305.1 Buceros rhinoceros silvestris | reverse complement strand
GCTGCTGGTGGGAGCGACCTGCTGAGCCCCCGCCCCGGCTGGACGGGCACGGGGGACACTGCCAGGACACTGCCCTGGCAGGCGGGTCCTCTTCCTGAGCACAGCCCCTCGCCTGAGGCGACAGAAAGAAAACTCACCGGCTCTTTTCGGGTGAGGAACCTGAGGCAGCGGGGCCAGCTCCCAGTGTCGTGTTGCCTGTCTTGCTCTGAACGCCATAGGTTATCCCTTTTCCTCGGTGTGGATGGGCTCCTCTGTCCCCCCCCCCCCAACAAA
>NW_010411629.1:40552-42248 GCF_000710305.1 Buceros rhinoceros silvestris | reverse complement strand
GTGTTGCCTGTCTTGCTCTTAACGCCATAGGTTATCCCGTTTCCTCGGTGTGGATGCGCTCCTCTGCCCCTCGCCTCCAAACAACGGGCAAAGGGAGCTACAACTCACTGCCGTTACGTTCAGCTAAAGGATACCTGCAAGTTTTGAGGGCTTTGGGGTCCATGCTTTAGTACTTGCATTTATTTAACGAGATGAGTAAAAATGCGTAGTGTATGTAAGCCACAAAAAAGTGAAAAAAACAGGAGGGGAAAGCAAGTCCACTGACAAATGCCGGTGGTGCACAGACAAGGACACACTGCATCAGTAAATACCATTTGGATCGTTAGAGGCGGGCTTTGGAGAGGCTGCCTGACAGTTAGACCTCGCTTCCTCTGCCTGCTCCAGCTCGTTGCCTTTTACAATCTCACCTGCTCTGCCAGTTCCCACCCTTTAAACGTGGAGTTGTTGATCCTCGCTGGTGTTGCAATACAACCCTTTTTCACCAAAACTCACCCCCTTCCTCCGCTGAATCCCCGAGTTTCGAGGGTGCTGGGACGACTCAGGAAAAGCAGGTGACACGTGATGAAATTATGTGGAAGAGAAATCTCCGTTACAGCATGGAGACACCCGTAAGCCCTGTTAGCGACCGAACACTGCCACAGAAATTCCCTCATTCTGGACACCCAGCACCTTTCCTACACTGCCGTTTCCTTCTCGCTGTTCCCAAAGCTGTGCAAGGCTTCATTTACAAACCTCAAATCCAGGTGTAAATGGGGGTGAGGGTGTCCTTGACCTCCTGAGCTCTTTGAAGTTGCTCGTTCCTGGGTTTTAGCTCTTAAGTTAGGGACTTCAGGGTCTACTGGAAGGAGCAGCCTTGAGGACTAAGACACATCTACTGGCTTTACGCTCCTCCAGTGCCAGCCAGTTAACGATGATCTGGGCTCTGGTTTAGACCCCAGCTTGCCTCTTTAATATCTTTTCATTATTTGCACTTTGATTAGTTTGGTTTTTGTACACCAATAAGTACCAAATGTCTTGTAAATAAATATATGTATTTATTCAGTCTGTCTTGCACCGCTTCCCTTCTACAGCAAACCCGTGAATTCCCATAGACATCTTGTGCAAATGAAAACCGACTCCTTCAGAAAAACTTTGCCTGAGAAAGGATTGTTTCCAATTGTTTTTTTTTTTCCCCTCAATAAAAAAGACAAGTCCTGGGGAAAGCCAAGAAACAGCCGCTATTGCAAAGGTGATTGTGCTCCCCAGCCTGATGCTGGTGGTTCTGGAGTAACCACAAGTGTGTGGCGAGATAGCGGGAGGCAGGAAAATGCCACGTTGTCTATGTGTCCCCTAAGAAGAAATCATCCTGGGTACTTCGCGGGGATAAAACCTCCACCAACAAAGAGCTGGTTCAGTAGTCGGGGCTGAAAAGCTTTGCATTGCCTGGTAGGTAGTTTAAATTATCGTGGAAAGGATTAGCAAGAGCCTAAAAAAACCCCACAACCTATCACATTAAAATGAAGAACTCAAATGCAGGAAATCTGAGCCTCAGAGGGAAAAAGGAAAAAAAGCCCCCAGCTCCCTGGTCTCCTGCACTCCTATCGGAGGAGGAGTGGTTCATTCCTAAAGGTCCTTTTAGCATGCTCTGGTCTGGGGAAGGTCCCGTTTGTCCTCTCGTTTTGACAGCAGCCACTGCGGTGTTGACCACTTTCACATG
>NW_010411629.1:36373-40459 GCF_000710305.1 Buceros rhinoceros silvestris | reverse complement strand
CGAGTGCTGTCGGTGACTCCTGAGAGCTGCGTGAGTGATAGGGGGCTCCCGGCCCCGCAGCCCCGCGCGGGGCTCCTCAGCACCGCTCTGCCAAGTGGAACGATACACCCTGACAAGTCTCGGGTTCTGTGATTGAGCATAAATCAATTATTCTGGCTGAATTTTGTCCAATTACCAATGCTAATTACCTGGTCGGCAGACAGGTTAGAACCTGAACCCTTTCATAACCGATACGGAGAGGTTTTGCAGTTGGAAGTGATTTACCAGGGTTGTTGATATCAGACCTGACACAAATCCCTCTCCTGCGGTTTTGTTGGCTCCCCAGCGCCCAGCAGACGGGCTTGGTTAGGTAAAAAGATAATCTGGCTGAGAATTGTGCTTTATTTTAAATAATTATTTTAAATACTTCCCAGCTCCGGTGTGGAATTTACCTGTATTTTCACAGATAATATTTTATTTATTACCTGTATTCTAATGTTCCAGCTGACAATGCTCTGTACTTCTGAAGTGTCTCGAGCGCGTAGTCTGAACCCGGCCAGGCAGCACCTAGTAAAAAAGGTGTGAGTTTTATGTAGCTGCTGTTCCAGTGCCAAGTGCGTATGGAACAGGGAGGGCCGTGGTTATCGACACTGAGTTCTGGATGTTCGGTGCTCCCCCGTGGTGCGGCCGGAGTGATGTTACTGAAATATGCGGCACGAGACGCCGCTCTTCATCTCTCCAGCCTTCTGCCAGGCCGCTGGCAGAGGAGGGGGGGAAGTTTATGGGAGCTTCCTGAGTGGGAAAGGAAAAAAAAAAGTCTGTTAAATAACGGTTTTGTGAATCAGCAGCTGAGGAAACATTGTCATGTGAAGGGAATCCCACTATTAACCAAAGATGCTTTGGTGAAAGTCCGCACAGCTTGGCAGCGCAGACACGGCTCCTAAACCCAGCAAACCCTCAGCGTTGCTGTGCTCTTAGCGCAGGCAGCGGGAACATGGGGCAGCGGAGAGAGGACGGCATCTAATGAGCCGCTGTCGAGGGTGCCTGTGTTCGCCTTCTCAGCAGAGGCTCCGCTGCAGGACGCAGGGATGCTCGCCAGGAGGATGAGGAGGGATGGGGATGACCCGCCTGAAGCAAACGCGTTAGAGAGGTCAGGCGGGTGCTGCTGGGGGAGGAAATGTCAAGCACGGTTTTCAACCTGCCGTACGACATGTTTGGGGCCGGGCGAGGCTGTGTTAGTCCTAAGGCCAAAGAAATAAAATAGAGGTAGGAGATACAGGTGTCTCCTTGCTGCAGCTGCCAAGGGGCTGTGGTGAGAACACAAGACAGGACAAAAATTGCCAAGACAGCATGTTCCCGTTTCAGAAAACACCCATCAGTGGAATCGTTTTCTTTGCTCAAATTTGACGAATCAGCAGAAACCCGTGAACATCCTGCAGGAGCCCTGACACTCGTCACCCTACTAGGGATCATCTGTCAAAGGCACCTCACTGAAAGTCAGCCAAGATAAAACAATTCAAAATAGTTATCCCTTTTTTTAACGAATGGAAGATGTTCTTACGTATAAGCTGAATAACCTGACAGCATGGCTGAATTTGTTTTACATGTCCTGGTGATGCCGAGTTTCCCTCTTTCGTGCGGGTTCTGGAGTGACCCTGGCTGGGAGTGGGGTGCTGAGCCGGGGAGAAAAGGGCTCCGTGGGTTGGGTGGGTTTGTCTGGATTGGTGACTGCAACAGCCGGTGAGCACAGTGTGGAGAACAGTGTTACCTGGAAAGAAATGCGGTAAAATCCCAGCTCTGTGTGGCGAGGATGCAGAGCACCTGCCCGGGCACGGCCCCAAGCAGGTTACAAGGAGGAAATAAAAAGTTTCAGGCTTCTCCGAGTTGAGAAGTTGGAGAAATCAAAGCGTCCTTGCTGTAAATGCAAGGTAAATTATTCATTTTCTCTCTCGCCCTCCCCCTTCCCTCCCTCTAGTTCTGTTTTTCTTTCCATGCTTTAATCGTTTTGACACCAAGCTGTACAAAAGTAATTTAAAATTAACATGACTGACACTTGGTAGACAGCAGGACCCGGCACCGGGCTCCACCTTCTACTGGGGACTGCAGAGAGGGTCTCCGGATTGGCTGCAGGTCTGGAGGCAGCTGACGGGGACCAAGGAAAAACATGGCAAACAATTAATTCGCTAATTTAGTTTTCTGTCTAATTTGAAACCAGAAAATTGTCAGGCGCTCATCAGCCCACGAGCAGGGCTGAGGGGACAGGGCAGTGCTGCGCTCCTGACAGCAAAGAGGGGACACGTTTGATGAGCCACCAAAGCAATTCCTCCTGCCGGTACCAACGACATTTAAGGGAGTATTTTAGCCCTGAAGTTCTGCTGCACTGGTGGTTGTGTCACTGCTCCTCAACCCAGAGCGTTGTGTGCTCGTGATAACAGACTCTTTCACTGGAAAGAGGCAACGTGCACACGCGTGCGGTGAAACAGCTGTGAAAAGTCAAGCACAGAACACGCTGTAGCCTGTCATTAACCTGGTACCTCCAAATGACGCCTCAGTCAACCAGAATTCTTACAGGGATCACTCCTGCACACGACAAATGATGGCGAGGTGTAACGAGCCCAGCTCAGGATCAATGTCCTCTGATGGAGAAAGAAATGCTCTAATTTGGTTTCCTCCCTTTAGCTGTGAGGGATGTACGTCGTTTCAGATCCACGTGGCATGGGTAATTCACGCTCGGTTTTGGGCCTGTTTTTGACTGAGTAAATTGAACTGTAGTTCTTTATTGCACACATCCAATTCAGGATTTCACCAGAAGCTCATCCCAGCCATTTGCCAGGACTGAGAAACCACCACAGAGTTGAATTTCCTCTCCTACGTTCGCCGAGCTTTGCCGTTGTGCCTGCGAGTGGGCGTGCGGGAGGTTGTGAACACGTTGGCTCAACGGGTTGGTGCCAGCAGAGGGAGCGTGGGTCAGGGCTGGGTTCAGCGGACTGAAAACCTGACCATCTCCCAAGGAAGCCCGGCCACACAGCTCTCCAGAAGGACTGGTCCCGTGTCAGCACAATTTGTTTCCTAAATCCAAAAAAATGAGAGGTAGGATCTTAGTTGCAAATCTGGGACTTTGCTCGGCCTCCCTAACTCCCAGATTTCCTCTTCCGCTGCTGAAGGATGCTCTCCATACGTCAAAGTCACTAGATGGTACTGTTGCTGTTTAATATTGACGTCTCTGTGGGACAGCTACTGGGAAACTCACATTTCCGCAGAGAGCCGAAGAAGGGCCTTGTCATTTGTCAGGGAGATGCAAGTGAGGAGCCAGGGAGAAGAATTAGGTCAGCTCTGGTTCCTGGGATTCGGCTGTCGGAGGGGAAGCGGAGGGGCGGCCAAGACTGTAGCTGAGCTGGTTTGCTTCAAGCGGGGTCAGGGTCAGGGTCAGGGTCAGGCCCTCATGTAAACCCCATGAAATCCGGGTCTCGGTCGGCCTCGCTGGTGGTTAAACGCTGCTGGGGGTGGCTTGGGCTCAAGAGGAGGGACAAGCCCTCTGTGGCCATGGTCAGTGGATGTCGTGTTTCTTAGGGACCTCAGTGCAGGGGAAGCCAGTCTCCTGGCAGGGGACAATGCTGGCTTGGGCAGCAAATCCTGACCTTTACAGCACACGGAAAGCCAACCCAAGGTGAGCGAGCGGTTCCACAAACTCCTCAACTGCTCAGAAACACCCGCAAGCTTTCACATGACATCACTGCCGGGTCCCATCCCCATTAGGAGGTCACCAACCTCTCCACCACTGATGGTAACAAACAGGTTATTGTGCTCGGCTCCGCAAACAAGCCCTGGCCCTCCCAGTGGCGAGGGGGATCCCTCCCCGGCCGGGTGGCCCACGGAGAGCTGCCTGCCTGCCTGCCTGCCTTCACTGGGGGTTCTGTTCGAGGGGAAACTCAGGCCAATTAGATCAGGCAGCATTGAATCTCTAATTGACATAAATGAGACAGACAGACAGCTGGGAAGACTGGGGGAGGGAGGGAAAGGGGAGCAGGTGCCCTGGATGAGAAAGAGATGGAAATCCATCCTAACAGCACTGCAGCTTTTCTTCTGCTCTCTGTAGTAGCCAGTGGC
>NW_010411629.1:29180-36172 GCF_000710305.1 Buceros rhinoceros silvestris | reverse complement strand
TGTAGTTGATTAGGAGGTTCCCAAAAACTTCCAAACAAACCCAGAGCAAAAGAAAATCCCTCAAAAATACTTTTTTTTATTTGTGTATTTAAATAAAAAAGCCTGTTTTTTCCCCGTGCGGTTTGAACATAAGGTCTCGCAGCTGAACAATTACAAAATAGTTTTAAATCATATTTGTTTAATTTTCCCCATATGAGCATTGCTCCATTAGGTATTTCTCCCTCTCTTTCTACCAGGGAGTGCTCTTTTTCTTTGAAATATTAATTTCTACAGAAATAAGCTCTTTACATTCAAACATTTCAGAAGAATGAGGCAGAAAGGGGTGTAACTCCCCAAAGTCCTGCACACCAGCACCGGCCCCGCGGATGGAACCAGAATTACTAGCCGTTCGGTGGGCGGCTCCCCGGGGAGCCTCACCCAGGGTGTTGCCCTCGTGGAAACACGAACCCTTGGCCGATTTCTCAGAACACGCTTCTCCTGCTGTGCAGGTGAGTGGGGTGACCCGGCGGGGTACAAAAGGAAGGGTGACAAAGCAGAGCCGAGCGGATGCAGGTAACAAGTGGGGGGCAGATTCAGTGTTGCTGTGCTGGTAAATCCTCCAGCAGCACAAAGAGCAGCAGCTCTTACAAACCAGAGCGAAAATAACCTGTATCTTAGTGTTAAAACAATTCATATTTGTGTGTCAGGGTGCAAGATCACAGCAAGTGTGTTTCACGTCCGTTTCCAGAAACTTTTGACATTTCTTCCCGAATATTTCAATACATTTTCCTTCACCGTTTTCCCAGCTGGGATCGTTTTTGCCAGTACAGACAGTTCTTCTTGGTATCCATGGGAATTGCCTCCATAATTAGACGCGCACCCAGCGCACAGATCAGAGCGCTCAAACCCAGCAGCTGGAACTGGGAGGCGGGTCCGATGAGATCTGCTCTGCCACAAGGAGAAAAGGCAGCTTTAATGAACCGTAAGAAGAGCTCCCTACCCCTTCTTCAAACGGAGCGGGGAAAGGGACTCCCGTTTGACTTTGCGAGTCGCTGCTCATCACGTCCTCACAACTCACTGCACAGAGAGCGAGCGCAGCAGCGAGTGCTCTGGGGCCTCAATACTGGGGATCTGTCTCATTAAAAAGGGTCTGATGACCAGCAATGGCATTTATTAATGGGGGCTTACAACGTGCCTTCAGAATCACAGGAGAGACTGGAAATGGAGCAGTCGCAGACCTTAGTTTTCTCCCCGGTGGTTTAGGCTATCCCCTCCTCAAGCCAGTGAGAGCAGAGTCAGCGCATACATGTCTTGTGGAGGAGCAACTTCTCATCTGGGTTTCCTGCCCTGACCAGAAGCGATCGTTTGTGGCCATCCACGAAAACACACGCACAGCCAACTTGGCTTTTTTTTTCATGGCAAGCGAACAATTTCCGTGCCTGCACACCCAGCCTGCATTTAACAATGTGCTGTACGGCAAAGGGAGCTGCTGCGGGAGGCAGATGGTCAGGTAGAAATCATTAATCTGATAGGAGCTTTTTTACCTTCAGTTGCTGTTTCCACTTGCTGACACCAACCCCACGAGTACTGGGGGCTTTCCCTCAGGCTGAGACACTGGGCTCGGCGAGGAAGGTGGGCAGGAGACTCCTGCCGTAAGCCTGCATTTCTCTACCTTTTTTAAGAAGTTGAACTGGGAGTTGGGGTGGAGAAGATGTGTTAAAATTACAAGTAGTTTGGTGGGTGAGAAAAAAAGTGACTTTTAACAATTATTTTCCTGCTGCTTGATCAAACACAGCTCTAGTCTAGACATAACTGCAATCCCCGCCTGCCTTAGAAGTTCCTACAGCACAGGCTGAGCAGGGTTTAGCATATCGTTTGCCTAAGGTGATTAAAATGCTGCTCCCTGTCCTGGGGTGCCGACAAATCTTCAAGTCTGTGGGCACTCAAAAGCCCGTCGCCGTTTCGGCTGCTGGAGCAGTGAGTCCCTCTGCAGCGATGCTCACAGATCCCAGCTAAGGGAGGGTGCTTCAGCTGAAGGTTGAAGTCAGCCCTTCTCGCCGTTCTGTAATTGCAATATCATTTTCACAGACCTTGCTAGATGCAGATGAATGAGAGCTTCCTGGCTTTGAGTCAAAAGCTGCTGTAATTAAATGTTTATAAAACACTTTAAGCGTGCGAAGTGCTATTCTCACAGACAAGAAACCAGGAGACTCTGGCAGATTGGAGCCGGATTTTGAGGCACGCGAGCAAACACAGCTCATTTCTCCTGCTACAGCTCTCTTTTAGAGCTGCTGACAGAGGATTATGGAGAACACGACCAGGTTCCTTTTATTATAACCAGAAGAAGTCAACCCAGACTTGCTTTCTTTCAGATGAACATGTGTGACTCTAAAGTTTTCCCCTCTCTAATAAATATCCATGGCGAGGACCAGCTTGCTGTTTATCTGGGGAAGAAACCACCCCCAGGGAAACGAGAAATTGCTGCTACTTCTGATCTCTCACATAAAACTGAAGAGGTTCCACCTGTTCCAGGTTTCTAACACCATCTGCTGTTTAAAACAAGACAGCGTTTGAGCGGAACACACACCCAGAGAGTTCGCTGGTGTTTGATAATCCAGAAGTGACACCAGCTAATCCAGCAGGTTCCTGTAACCAGCACATATCACTTCTGTTCTTTCAAGCCCTGAACATATTTCGACTTGATCTTACTTATGAAGTGACTTATTTCTTTGCTAGAAGACCCAGAAACCCAACAAACAGCTGAGATCCAGGACCACACCACAAAACAGTTCGTCCACAGTCCCGGCCCCCCACCCATCTTCTCCATATCGAAGCAGAGGTTGAAGCAGAGTAACTCCACTCCAAAGCCTGGCCCAAAGAATCTTCTTCACTTTTTCTTAGGAGAGTGTCGTAGCCTCCACAGGGGAGAACGAATTCAAAGAAAATCGTTCTGTCTATTAAAAATAAAAATGTTTACCTTTTGCTGGCTCCCACTGCTGCCTGTATGACAGAATAAATCCTCCAACCGAGCATTCTTTGATTGCTTCTAAACAGAGTGATACAAGTCCCAGGAAAACAACAGAGCCCTGAGGTTCGTTACCCATCTAAACCAAGGGACACACCACCAGTGACACACCAGGGACACACCACCAGTGTTCCCAGTTTTTGTTGCATGCATTAAAAAGCAGGAGGTATTCTTCATACCAACACTTCTAAAGATAAAAGAGTTTTCTCCAAACGGGTCCCTGTGGAACGCAGCCATCCTCCCCCAGACAGTGCAGACATTTAGACAAAAATCACCCCAGATCCTTGGGACTCACTCCAGAGGCTGCAGCTATGTGATCCTTCTCCAGTTGCGTCACATCAGCCTGTTCACAGCATCGCCCACAACGTTTATAGCCCCCTCCACATGCATCATTTAAAGAGTCGGTGGCTCCTTTACATGCACTTCTCGACAAAAGGGACCTTTTACATGTCAATTTATTTCCAGACAAGCATATCTGAAAGGGAGTTCCTCTCCCGAGCAGAATTAGGACTAATGGCAGGTGTTCCAGTGGCACACAAAAGGAGGAAGGCAGCAAGTTAGCTGAGCTTAAGTAGTACGACAGCTTGACGTTTTAATAACCAGAGGCTAGAAAATGGAATGGCAGCGGACCCCTAGCTTCCGTGGCATGAATGAAGGTTTTATTCAGAGCCCTCGATGTACTCACACAAGAAGACCTTGAAATATTTTAAATGTTTTCATTGCGTTGAAAGAGGGATTAAATTGTTGAATACTACATGAAAGCGCAGCATCCGCCCCACGTACCATCGAACACGCTTGCGGTTGCTGAGTATTTCCGAAGCCTCCCACGTTCTTGGGAAGGCAGCAGTGGCTGCCATGGGGAGGTGGTGGCACCCAGGAGGACACCGGCTGTGCAAGCACTGTCCACAGATGCCTAAAGATGCAGGAAAAAAGAATGATGTGAAGTAGCTCAAGGTGGGGATTTGAGGAGGGGGTTGGCATTAGCTGGAGGGGAAGTTAAAAAGCAGATCAGTGGCTCAGTGAAGTTCCACTGAGAAAAAAATAGAGATGATTGCTGAGGAAGTTACTGGCTTCTGGTTTAAAGAGAGCCTAAATAACTGTGATGGGAATAGTTCTCAGGCCATAACACGTTTATTTACGCTCTGGTCCATTTGGCAGAGGTCAATACCACAGCACGGAGAGGAAGGCACGACTGCTTCACGTGGCAGGAAGAAGGAAAACAGGCTCTCACCTGGGTCAACCACTTTTACCACAGAAAAACTGCTGATTTACACCCCAGAATAGGAAAGTTGAGCCTTCCTTGTACCGATGCTGTATTACATGAAGGGAGCTGCTCACTATTATTTTCAGGCTCCTTGTCTATGGGTTATCATGAGATTTCCGCACAGGTTAATTCCAGGTAGACTCAGCTATTCGAGGCTGGATCCTGGGATTTCTGCTCCCTTGAGCTTTGTATAGATGAACAGGACAGTCTCAAAGGTCAGGTCAGCTCCGAAACACCTGAAGTAACACAAGCAGTGTTTCCTTGTAAAGATTTCCTCACATATGGAAGGCAAATACACTTTTGTCCCTTTTCAAATCCCATGTTAAAGCTGACTGACCTCAAACGCCGGTGATTTGGTCTTCTCTAAGACACCTACTGTCTCCCCCAACAGGCACCAGAGACCCAGCCTGCCACAAGCCCAACTTTCACCTCAGATACTGCCTTTTCAGTTAAGGTGATGGCAGTTGGTCCCAATGGTATTTTGGCAAAGGTTTAACACTGTCAGGACAAAACCAGAAAGGGAACAAGAGGGCCCACCCGAGCCGTTACAAACACCTCCAGTTCTCGTACACAGAAAGATCAACAAGTCCATTTTTATTGAGCACTGGAATTAAAAAAGTAACAGCACTTGGTTGATTCGGAACTAAAAATCAAGACTTATTTTTACTTATGGATCACTCAAAACAACCTGGTTAAAAGCACCCTAGAAAACAAGGTGTAGCCCTTCTTGTTCGCTCTGTTCTCCAAAGAGGTGGAGATCCCAGAAACTGCAGCTCCACCAAACACAAAGTCCCTCTGACTGAAGACCCCTGGTGAGGCGGAGGGGTTTGATGCTCCGGGTATCGGGGTTTGATGCTCGGGGTATCATCTCACGGCCAGGCAGAGGCTGCAGCAACCATGGGCTGCTCTCCCTGGGCCCACAGAGCTCTGCTCCTGGTTGTCCTACGCATCTGTGAGCGGCACCACACACCAGCACCATTACAGGGAGGCTTAGGAAAAGGTGGTGATGTTTTTCCTGACTGATACTTGAAAACATTTACAATTACATACAAACAAGCCAGATACCATCCAAGCAGGGCAAGCATTTGGTTTACAACCCTCCTGACAGCCCACGCTGTCGAGTGGTGATCACCACCACCACCACATCCAACCCCATCCACACTTTCAGACCCCACCTTTGAAATGCAACGCAGGAATTATTCTGAAAAATACTTGTCTGCTTCAGTCCCAACAGCGCCCAAAGGGGCCGACCCCCGCCCCAGGAAGAAGCTCTTTGTAATTACTGTATTTGTTTCAGGTACCCAAGATTTGCAAAGCTTTTCACTGGCCCGAGAGCTACGGCACAGCTGTTAGAAACATAAGGCAGGTTTGTGGCACCAAGGCAACCTCCTTCCAGCCCACGCTGGTGAGTGGGGATCCTCACCACCACCACATCCAACCCCATCCACCCTTTCAGACCCCACCTTTGAAATGCAACGCAGGAATTATTCTGAAAAATACTTGTCTGCTTCAGTCCCAACAGCGCCCAAAGGGGCCGACCCCCGCCCCAGGAAGAAGCTCTTTGTAATTACTGTATTTGTTTCAGGTACCCAAGATTTGCAAAGCTTTTCACTGGCCCGAGAGCTACGGCACAGCTGTTAGAAACATAAGGCAGGTTTGTGGCACCAAGGCAAACGTCGTGCCAGAGGAGAAAGCAAGCTGTTTTAAAGAAGATGTTTTGTGTGGTGGAGCGTCCCCCTCCCCAGCTATCAGCAAAACATTAAATCCAGCCCTGCTGGAGGTCGGCGGCCAACCCAGTGAGAGGATCTAGTGTGCACTGGCACCGGCCTCCTCCTCTCAGTGGTGCTGGACACCACTTGCTGGACCCACTTGGGATAAATACAGAGAAAAATGGTGAATATTTCAGCGTCTCGCTGGCTGCTCCAGAGATTTAAACAGGACCTGTCTGGATGAGGGTGAGGAGACAGTTGAATGTCTCAGAGAAAAAGTTTTGATGGGATTCTCCATTTTAGAGTCAATTGGGACTAAGCAAAATGGAAAAGTGAAAAGAAAGTTTCCCCTCATTACATGATCAGCCAAAAGTAGCAGAAATTCACATGAGAACCTTTGCTGGCTTCAGTCACATCTGTGAGCACGCCAGCATTTGCCGTCCCTGTCACTCTCCTGTCACAGCCGCCACCGAACCAGGGAGCTCCAGTAATTCCCTGCAAGTCAGAATGGGTCGGGAATTTATTTCTAGCACAGTTTGCCTCCCAGTGCTGGTTTCTGTTAGCACTAAAATTCCTGAGAGTGAGAAGTGCCCCTCGCAGCCTGTCCTGCCCCCTCTCCAGTTGATCACTTGTGCCATAACTGCCTCTGATGGCTTCTCAGGGAGGTATTGCACTTGAGAGAAGGTGGCATAATATGCAGCCCTGCTACAGTACTGCTGGTTTTCCCATCACAGGGCCAGATGAAAATGCTTTGCAGATCTCCCAAAAGGTAGGTAAGAAACGTTATCCCCGTACGACATGGGGGAACAACCAGGGGCGCTGATACTGCAGCTAAAAGTCAGTCAGTAAAATAAATTCAACTGAATGACAGATTTATTGTACAATTCAGAAAGAAACCCTGAGTTACCAGCTGTAGAACAAAGTTAAATTAAAAAAAAAAAAAAAGGTTTGTTTCTAGGTTCCTGTTGAAGGAAAGGAAACCCCAAAGTGGTAAAAGCAGCAGCCAGAGCCAGCC
>NW_010411629.1:15231-29161 GCF_000710305.1 Buceros rhinoceros silvestris | reverse complement strand
GAACAAAGTTAAATTAAAAAAAAAAAAAAGGTTTGTTTCATAGGTTCCTGTTGAAGGAAAGGAAACCCCAAAGTGGTAAAAGCAGCAGCCAGAGCCAGCCCGAAGCCTCAGCTTTGCCAAGAAAAAGGTTCCTTTGTCAGCCCCACCTGCATGGGTGACAAACTCCCCAGAGAGTGATGGGGAGAACGTGAAGATGGGAGGATAGAGGGAAGGAATGAGCCAAACCTAGCAGGTATCCTGGACAGCTGAGCGTCTACGGGGGCATTTGGAAATCGCGGGATTTCTTTTGTTCAGAGAGTGGCTGGCTGGGCTGGGGGAGCGCAGCAGAGAGGGAGGAACGGAGGCTGAAAATCACCCTCACTCTCTGAACACACACACACACACACACACACACACACACACACACTCACACACACTCACAAAAAGTGAAGGGAAGGGCTGGGAAATCCTTTACAAACGCGAGTGCTGCTGGCTATGAGTCTGCAGGGCTGACCTTGGGAAGGGCATCCAAAGGGTCGAGGGAGGAAAAACCCCCACAGCCTAAACCCCAGAGCTGGCAGAGTCTTCCAGCTGCAGTGGCGTTGGAGAGGATCAGTTCCAAGAAATGATGTAGCTACAGCAAATATCTGGCCCTATACAGGAAAGGGTGAATTGGAGCTGCGGTTTAGTGCCACTTGACATCAGTTAATACATTCTAGTTCTCATATACACAGATGGATGTCTTTAAAAATTGACAATTTACACTTCAAAAAAGTTACGCAGTGAAGTTCGCTCAGCAAAGATCGGTCCACACAAGGAGGAGCCAGTCTTTCAGAAACAGGAAGGCACTTGGCCTTTTGACAACGAGTCCTGGAGGGAGCTCCTGTGCAGGCATTGACCACCCACGGATCTCCTGCCCCCCGTCTCCAGTGGGTGTGCAAAGCCCAGTGACCCTGCTCGGCGCTGCACGGCCACAGACCACGCCAGCTTCACAGTGTGGTGGAAGGAAGTTTCTTCACCCGCCTCTGTGCCAGAATGGAGGATTCGATGGGCTTCAGCTGGGGGCTTGGCTTGGAGCTGTTCAGTGCAGAGTATGTGGCAGCCATCGCCCCCTGGGAGAGAAGGCACGAGAAGTCGTTTAGATGTAGAGGAAGGATCTCAGACTCACGGCTTTATACGATGAGGGACCAGAGTAGCCAGACCCGCACACAAAGCCAGAAGCATCTTTCTTTTTTCTTTAAACCTCCCTCTGTACTGACATGCTGTTAAAGAACCTCCCTGCCAAAAACCAGCTCATGTTGTATGGCCTCCCCTGGCTCTCATCCTGCTTTGCCCACACCACTGTCACCCCACCTGGCTGCTGCCTTCCAAAAAGCCCAAGGGACACGAGGAACCAGCTGAAGGCCCAGCCCAGACTTTGTACCTTTACAAGCTGAACGTCCTGGTGGTTCAGCTGGCTCTGGGGCAAGCTGTCCTTCTGGGTTATCCACGGGTGCTGCAGGACCTGCTTGGCTGTTAGACGCTGGTGAGGATCTACGTGAAGCATCTTTGATACCAGATCCTAAGGGCATCATTTGGGAAGTTAGATTTCAGAAGATTCCACACTTTAAATGTAAAAACAACACCTGTCCATCCCCAGAGCAGGATTTAAATTCAGAGGCCAAGTTTAAAGTCCCCAGACATCAACCTCCTTTTGTATAAACCAAGTTTTCGGTAGGCCTGGGAGGTGACACACAGCAGCAACCCCAGCGTGGGGCAAGCGCAAGGTTGGTGTTCTGCACAAACATTCACAACCAGAATTAAAACGCGGCGGGGAGAGGCTCACTGCCGAGCTGCCCTGGCGGCAATCTGCACCGGGCAGGAGCTGCGCTGCTGCTTTCTCCTCCCTCCCAACACGCTTTAAACTTGCCTCACAGCGATTGACCCCCACCCTTCAATGTAAAGCAGACGAGTATCAGACCTTGGCCATGTCTGAAATAGTGTCCCAATTGCCCCCACTGACGGAGAACTTCCCCCCGCCAATCCGGGTCAGTATCTCTTCTGGAGTGTCACTGGGACCATTAGCAAATGGAGTGCAGCTGGTGAGAGAAGAGAGAACATTTGATTCAGTGTCCTGTGCCCCAGCCAGGGAGCACCTCCAGGTGACAGTGACTGACGAGGAGAGATCCAGCTGCCACCGCAGAGCCAGTGGTCACATCCCCAGCTGCTGCCTTCCGGTGAGACAGAGGCACTTACCCTGCAAGCATCGTATACAGGAGGACTCCCAGGCTCCAGATGTCACAGCCCTCGTCATAGCCTTGGCGTTTTAGTACCTGAAAGGAATAAAGAAAGGAAAAAGTGTGTTTGGTCCATGTCACTGAGTTCACTTCAGCTGCGATGAGTGGCTCGACCCCTGCGTGCGGTCTGCAGGCAACGCTTCCAGAGCCCTGCTAACAGCAGATTGTGGTGTCACGGAAGAGAGGAACCCCCAGGTACATCAAAGCAACAAGCGAGACACAAGCCATGTTCCGGTGCGGTGTCACTGCATGCATGCTGCATGGCTGCCTGCTCTTTTTCTTTCTTCCACACCACAACAACTGAGTGGATAGTCATCCCACTTCTTTTAACAGGCCGGTTCATCAGGAAGAGAAGCAGCCTAGAAAACCACAGGGATTTTCAAGTCCCAGTGCCCTAAGCAGAGCCCCTCATCAGGGCAGGGTAAGCTGGAGGAGCCCTTGAACTGCTCTCGAGAGCCCGTCAGTTCCTTACACAAACGGAATTTCTGTAATTGCTCTTCCAGAGCAGGCTGGAGCTAGGAACGGGACAGATCTGTCTGTGCCGGGCGAGGACACAGGCTGAGAGCACAGGGGAGGGACGCTATTGCTGCCGCAGGGTCTCGCATCGGTAAGGCGCTTACCTCGGGTGCCACGAAGTTTGCTGTATAACAGGGAGTCATGAGCAGGCCATTCTCAGCCCTCAGCTGCTTCGCAAAGCCAAAGTCACAAATGCGAATGCTTTCGGGGTTTCCTGACTCATCCACGTAGAGGATATTGCTGGGTTTCAAGTCCCTGTGAACCACCTGTGGGGCAAAGAAAGTGCCGTTCTCATACCCCGGGACGATAAGGGGCTGAAGCTGTATGACGATACCCAGCCCCTGCTCTGGCCTCACATCTGGCTGCCAAGACAGCAACACCAGCAAGAAATAATAGTGCTGACAGGCAGAGTTACTCCCCGGAGGAGAGGGAGCGTAGTGCAGTGCCGGGCAGCTTCCCAGAACCCCACACTCACCCCCTGGGAATGCAGATACTCCACTGTTTTACAGATCGTGTGCAGGACTGAGCTGGCTTCCCTCTCCGAGAAAAATTTCTGTCGGAGGATTTTATCCAGCAGCTCCCCTCCCCTCATCAGCTCAGTCACCAGGTACACGTACTTCCCGTCGTCGTACACCTACCAAAGCAAACAGGGAGGGGTTAACCCCACAGGGCATCCAGAGCTTACCTTCCGTACTCCTACCGCCACAAACCAGCCATGCAGAGGAGGGTCTGGGGATGCTTCCCCACCCCAGAGTAATACTCTGAGCAGGGACATCGAGCTGCTTCGTGTCCCCCCATTGCCAACAGGCAGGCACACCATGAAGTCCCACTCACATCTTTCAGGGTGATGATGTTTGGGTGCTGCCCGTATCGCAGGAGGATTTCTATTTCCTCAGAAGGGTCTCGCTTGCTCTTGTCGATAACCTGCAAGAGTTCGGATAAGCATTAGCCACAACAGGGTGGGAAAGGGTCCGGACAAAGCAAACAAGCAGCCTGTTTGGAGCCTGCAGAGGTCCTGCACCACAGCCACTTCCTGTCGCCTGCTCTCTTCAGCAGAGAGTCTACAAATCCCCTAGGTGCTTCAACAGTGCTGTGTCCCCAGACACCAGTTTCATGGCTGGTTTGTTACGAGCTGAGAGCCACAGAGCTTTGGGAGGCAGGGGAGATACTGTCCTCCCCTGCGAGGGGACAGCGCTGCCTCCCCGCTGCTCCTGGGTGAGCAAGCTTGTGCAGCACACACAGAGCAGCACAGAAATCGTCCGTCAGATCCTGGGCAAGCCAGGAAAGCGGTTTAATTCCTGGGTGTTATTTTGGTCATTGTGGGGGACAAAAATCTAACAGGGGAGTTCAGTTCAGCCAGTAAATCTCAGACCTTGACTGCGTATTCCATGTTGGTTGTTTTGTGAATGCAGCGTTTACACACGGAGTAGGAGCCAACGCCAATTGCCTCCTTCACCACGTAGCCATCGCTGAACTGGACGTTCTTGCCATGCAGCTGCTGCAAGAGGAGAGCAGAGAGCAGATGAGCTGGGAGGGTTCAGGGAAGGGCTTGAGCAACGTGCTGAGGTAACTGCAACACAGCACGAGCTGACAGACTGCTGTCTGCTACATCCCACAGCTTCTCCTCCCAGCTGGGGAGAGGGAGGGGAAGAGGACAAGGCAGCTATAGGTCAGTGGGCTAACACGGTGCATTTCGGTGGCACCTTTCAACCCATAGGTGTTTACAAAGACCTCCCGCTAGCACCAGTCCACCTGGGGAGAGGAAACCAAACAGATCTGCATTGCCCTGATGACCTTTGCACATGATAGTCAACAGAAATGAAAGAACAACAGGATGCAAGAATTCAAAACAGAATGACACTGCCTCGGGCTTCCCGTTAGAATCATGGAATCACAGACTGGTTTGGGTTGGAAGAGACCTTTAAAGGTCACCCAGTCCAACCCCCTGCAGGGAGCAGGGACATCTGCACCCAGAGCAGGGGGCTCAGAGCCCCAAGGGCCAACCTGGCCTGAGATGGTGCCAGGGATGGGGCTTCTCCCACCTCTCAGGGCAACCTGGGCCAGGGTCCCACCACCCTCAGCATCAACAATCTCTTCCTTCTCTCTGGTCTGAATGTCCCTCTGTCAGTGTAACCCATCACCCCTTGTCCTGTCCCCACAGCCCCCGCTGAACAGCCCCTCCCCAGCTTTCTTGGAGCTCCGCCCGGCCCCCACAGCCCCCGCTGAACAGCCCCTCCCCAGGGGCTGTTTCTGACAGCCCCCTGCAGCACTGACAGGCTGCACTAAGGTCTCCCCGGAGCCTTCTCTGCCCCTGGCTGAACCCCCCCAACTCCCCGCCCTGTCCTCACACAGCAGAGGGGTTCCAGCCTTGCAGCATTAGCTCTGCTCCAGATGGTACCAAGGTCCTGCAGACCCACCCCGGAGTATCAGTCAGCTTCAAACGTCCCTGTGTTGTACCTGTACCACGGAATGTAGAGGCGACTGGGTAGGTTTCACCTTGCCATCCTCCATCAATCCAGTCGCCACAAAACTGAAGCCTCGGAACAGCTGATGGGCCCCTGCACTGGGGGGGATGCCTGGGGAATCTGCAATAGGAGGTGAGAGACAACGTGAAGAGAGCTGGCCCTGCAGAAGCAGACTTCTCCTTGCTGCCCAGGAGCTACAGCTCCTCTTTAGGTTATTTGAGACTACAGCCACACCACGCAGCACCCCTAACACCCCACAGAGCTACGGCTGGGCCACCTCCACAGTGCTGCAGCCATCTGGAGCTGGCAGCACTGGCAGGGGACAAATCCCGCCCTGCAGGCACCGCAGCACCAGTATTATGCCATACAGAATCCTCTCACACAGGAGATTTTGGCTTTGCATGAATTCATACAAACCTTTTGGTGTACGCGATGTAAATTCCGTGTCAAAATAAAAAGTGTCGTCTGGCTGGCCCACTGCGGGCTTGAAGGGGGGTTTGATCTCCCTGCGGTACAGCTTCTGCAAAACAAAGGCAGCTCGAAAGTGCGCTCAGAAGGGTGCCAAGGCTTGCTAGGACGGGAGGCCTGGTGGAGAAACACTACAAGTTCTACCGCATACTAAATCAAGAAAAGAAAGTGTTCTCTGTGTACCTTGGCCCCACCCCAAAAGCAGGATCCACAAAGTATTTACCTCACCAGGCTCTTCCATCTCCTCCTAACCCCCGTGAGGGTTTTGCTGACACATCTCCCCAGGGACAGGCAGAGGACATGCCTTGGGAGGACAGTCATACCCCAGCACGCCCACAAGAAGCCTTTTTAAATTGCTCCTTGAATCAAAAAATGTGAACTGCGCTTTACTGGCACTGCTGGAGGTGCTGTCTAGCAGCTTGCTGGGCGCCTCGAAAGCACTGAAAGACCGGTCATCCAAATCTCTCACCGAGTGAGGGGAAACAGGGCAGGAACCAATCGCTGCCGTAAAGCAGGGAGGCGGCCAGAAACAGGTGGGAAATGCCGGTTCAGTTACCGCTCTGCTTCTCTGTGCAAAACAAGGCGTTTCCTTGCCAGAACCGTTTCCCCACTGTGTGCAAGACAACCCATGCTGTGCCAAACCCCAGTGAAACCCCACACCTCACTGCTGAGAGATGAGGAAATTGGGAGCAAGGTGAGATCACAGGCAACTCAGGTACCAAACAGTCATTCACGTGACAAACAGAATTTTAGTTTTGGGAAGGATGATTTTGGGCCAGATGGAAGCGG
The DNA here is from genome assembly GCF_000710305.1 of Buceros rhinoceros silvestris. NCBI lineage: Eukaryota > Metazoa > Chordata > Aves > Bucerotiformes > Bucerotidae > Buceros > Buceros rhinoceros. The sequence goes on along the minus strand of NW_010411629.1, from coordinate 22,668 downwards.
GGATTGGGGGCTCTCCCAAAGCTGGTGAAGCACCACAACTATGCTAGTCCTGCAGCCAGCAGAACTGTGTTCCTGGTGCTGAGCAGTGAAGACGTTTGCTCTTCTACTTCTGATACTCACATTCCAGTCGATGGTGGAGTAGAAAGGATGACGCTTGATCTCTTCTGCCCCATCCGGTCCAGAACCTGAAAGATGCACCCGTGGAGCTGCTGCGTTAAACCACCAGCAAAGCGAAGGCTGCAACCACAGCCGGGTGTTCGGGGGAGCCTAATCAACCATCAACCCAGCACGAGTGTGAACACGCTGCCGACCCACGAGGACGTGAGAGGCCCCGATACAGTGTCGGGTGGGCTCAGAAACCCATAAAACGTCTTACCTAATCGGTTGGCTGGATTCCTTTTGAAAAGGGCTCGCAGGAGGCTCTGTGCCTCAGCGCTCAGGAACTGCGGCATGCCCAGCTTCGCTCTGGAGAGGAAGTTATGCAATCGGCTGCAGGTTTAAAGAACTCACCCCACAAGCTGACTGCAGCACCTCCACCCCCGAAAGCACCATTATCTGTTTGGCATTTACGCTGTACCCTTCAAGCTAACTGTCGATACAAAACCACTTGCCAAATAACGTCACTGAGTTGCGCGAACCCCCAAATTGCAACATGCTCGGAGAAGGAGCAGACACACCCCTCCTGTACTTACATCAAAGACAAACTTACTTGAGGATGAGGGTCATTGTCTCCTTGCGATCCTTCCCCTGGAAGGGCAGCGAGCCGGTAAGCATTTCAAACTGGGAGGGAAGGAGTAGAAGGGGAGGTCATGTCTGAGCAAGTCTGAGGGTTGCACAGATCCCACCGCACCTTCACTTGGGAGCGCACCAAAGCCAGCAAAAAGCTCGTGCGGGACCAAAACAGAGGGTGGCTGTTGTGGTTTCTCAGAGGGACCCTGGTTCACAAGGCCTGCAGCGAGAATATGTTCGAGGCAGCGCCTGCTCCTGCGGGAGCCCTCGGCTGCAGCAACCGCCAGACGGTGGCACCAGATCTGCACCGACACCGACATTGCAGCAGGGGTACGGACACCCCCTTGCACCCCGCGCTGCAACCCCAGCGCGCACTGGGAAAACACTGGGAGCTCTGCCCCCCTGGGAAACACGCACTCCTGGCTGGGTGCCCAGACAGCCCATGACAGAGCCCTTGTCCTCTCCCTGGCTGGGAGAACATCCCAGGTCAGCCCATCTGGGGGAGACACAGAATCACGTCAGGGTGTTTCAGAGCCAGGTCCCCAGACACGCTGGCCCAGTACGTACCATTAATACGCCATAGGACCACCAGTCAGCACTGTGGGAGTGGCCCTGGCGATTCACAACCTCTGGTGCCATGTATTCCACTGTCCCGCAGAAGGAATAGGCTTTCTTCTCGTGGTCTATAGCCTCCTTACTCAAGCCAAAATCTACAAAACAGAAAACCTGTTGGCATGCAGCCGCATGCTCTGAGCAATCGCACAGAGCAGAGAGGCCAAAGAGAAGCTCCATGGTGGCAAGAACCAACCTTGCTGGAGCACAAGGCTTTTGTGGAGTCCCTTACCTGTGAGTTTGATGTGCCCTTCTTCATCCAAGAGGATGCTACAGCAAGGATGAAAAAACCAAGTTGTCACTGTCTGCAACAAGGGCTGGTGAGAACGAGCACACGCAGAAGAGGCTGGTCTGAGATACTCCCAGAATGCAGAGGAGAAAGGTACCTGTCCCTTCCCCCAGTGCTTTAACCTCCATCATCAAGACACGAGCGGGACAAAGAGCAGCTCCCTCCTCTCTACACCCTCAACTCCACATGGAACGAGTGACCCACATGGGTTACACCACCTTCGATGCCACCCTACCCCCAGGCAGGGACACCCAAGCCATGCAACTGATGTGCACCTCTGTAGAGGCCCAGCCTGGCGCCTTTTTCCTCTGAAGGTTCTCAGTTGCTTAAAGCTGGAGCCAGAGATCTCCAAGAATTAATGCTCAGGCATGTGGTGCACACATGGTGCCTCCAGCAGCACCATGATCTGAGGAGCAGGAGCCTTGTCCTAACTGCTGATCGGAGGAGCAGGAGCCGTGTCGCCTGGCACTGCCACCTTCCATCTGGCTGGCCTCGGGGCACTGGGCAGCTTGGCCTTTGTGGGAGAAGGCTGCACCATTGGCTGACTGCAGGCTTGGGACTGAACTGAAGGAATCGTACGATCCTACGATCCTTCGACGCGGTTCCCTGCCTCAGCTGTGTCACACGTACTTCTCTGGTTTGAGATCCCTGTATATGATTCCCAGGCTGTGCAAATGGTCGAGCCCCAGAGCCAGCTCTGCCAGGTAGAACTTCACGTCCTCTTCAGTGAACATGACCTGCAGGAAGGGAGAGGGTGGGGACAGGCGCTGGGGTTACAATGCTTGGCAGCAGGACCACCTCTGCTGCACCCATGCTAGACCTTTCACAGGCATGTTGCTCCCTCCTGGCCATTCTTACCTAAGTTCCTCAGGTTTCACCCTCCATCCTAAAGTATCAGTTAAGCAGCAACATCAAAAAACCAAACCAGGCTGCTGAGGTTACGTTCCCACACCAGGTTACGTTCCCAGTTGTCCTCACCTGGCACAACTCCTCGTTACCCCTCCCATTCCCTGTCCTTGCCCTGTCCCAGTGAGGAGCCATAGCCAGCCCACACCGCAGTGGAATGTGGTTCTTGCCCGTTTTCGTTCTTAACATGAGGCTCAGCAGAGGTGAGACCTGTCTCTTACGCTGCTGATTTCCTGCCAGGGGACAGGGTTCCTGAGACCCCCTCTCCTGTTGCCAGCTCCGGTCTAGCAGCAGGCTGGATGTCATTTCCACGACTCACAAAGTCTTTGCAAGGGTCAGTCACTTCTCCAGGAATTAAGCACAGATGAACTGAGAGCCTCAGCAACCCACCAAGATACCAGAGCATACCCACCTCTTTGGAAAGCCGAGTGAAAAGGTCACCTCCTCTGAGGAAATCCAAGATGAGGTACAGCTTCCCCTCTGTCTGGAATGCTGAAACACAAACCGGAACCGCAATCAGAGCCCTCCGCTGAGGGAAGGCTCCGCGGCGTTACATTAATCACTTAAATCCCAGTGGCTCCAGTTATGCAGATGCCCTGCGTGGCTCCTGGGTTAAACACAGGTAGGGCTTATCATCTGGGGTAGATGAGATGGCCTGGCCATAATGCCAAAACGGCAGCTCACCAGCAGCGCTCTGGCGCTGCAGAAACCCCTCACGTTACGGGAGGCTGGTTCTCTTTCAGCCAGTGATGCCCTAATGCAAGGGCTGATCTCCCCAGAGAGGCTTGGGTCACTTTACAGGGGAAGAGGCTGTCCTCGCCTTCCTCGGAGTCAGAGCAGTAATACTGCTTAACCCTGGCTTGACAAGTTAACTCTGCATTCTCCTGGTTTAATGTTTTAATCGTGATGATTTGATGTTTAAACTTCTCCTGGTCCATGCTCTGTTGCCCGTTCAATAACTGGAGCGGGCATGGGACCAGAGACCTTTCCAGGAATGGATTTGTGCTAAGGGGATTGTGAAGGCTCCAGAGCAGCACGGCCACTGGAATACAGCCTGAGCCAGGCCTCTTCTCCATTCCAGGTGCCTCCAGAAGCCTGTTAGGGACCAGAAGAGGCTCTCAGCCTGCTGCTGGATGCCTCGTGCTCGTCTGCCTGCTCATGGTAGGTGTGCCTGTGGTAGCATCTTTTTCATGCTCAAAAGCAGTCAGTGTCTGTTCGAGCCCCTCTCCCAGTGCCCCAGCTATGTCCACACTCACCATAGTGGAGTTTCACCACAAAGGGATGGTTTACATCAGCCAGGATGTCCCTTTCTATCTTTGTCCTTACTCGATCACGCACTGTGGGAAGAGAGAGGAACAGCTCAGGCACAGAGAAAGGCACAGAGTCCCCTGTGTCAGCCTCGCCCCCAGCCTTAAGCCCTTCAGTACCAGACAGCTCAAGCCAGATCTTCCACCTCCATCTTGGCCATGAGGGTCTTTTGTAGATGGAGCGAACAAGAGGCTGTTTGCTGAGAGAAAGATACTTCTCTCTCACCCAGATCACCCTGGGGCCAGCAGCAACTGCTGTGACATTCCCCAGGGCACTTCAAGACACACTGGCTAAGAGCATCGCAGTAAGAGTCTCCTACCTTTCAATGTCGCCTTCTTGAGCACTTTCATGGCATAGAGGTGGTTGCTGTCTGGCGGTGTTATTTTTCTCACCAGGAAAACCTGAGGCAGAGGAACCCCACATTAGCCAAGCACTAAACGTGAGCAGGGGGAGCTGGGTGCCTCCCAGAGCAGCATCACCTCCTGGTGACTTGCTGGTTTGACAGCCAGATCAACTCCATATTACTCAGGTCCTGCGTCCTCTCTGGACTTTTACCTGCTGTCCCCTGGTTTTAGCTTCAAAAAGACACCGCCTGGCTTCACACAGACCCACTCCTGCATTTGCCCAGGGGACAGCACAGAGTCAAGCCCCCCCAGTTAGCGCTGGTGACTGATTGACATGAAGTTGCTTTAATGTGTGAGCAGATGGTCTGTAAGAGACCTGGATTATTTACACGTTGACACAGATAAGAGTTACAGGCTACTTCCTTCCCCCTTCACAGAAGAGAAGCTGGACCGTAAACAGAGGCCAAACCCAGTCCCTGGCACACGGCTTCATTTCTGAGAAGAGAGGAACGTGCCCGAGTCCTCCAAGTCCTCGATTCAAGTGACAGCTTGGCAGCCAGCTAGCAAGCTGCAGGAGATTCTGCTGCCCTGTGTGACACCTGCCCTCACAAGCAGGATCCTACTCCTTTCCTCCCAGTCATCTCAACAAAGAATTTTAGGGGAGTGCTGGACGTCCAGGCTGGCCCTTAGGAGAAGGCATCACTACAGGTGCCCTTCAGGGTAGGAGCGACCGTTTGCTGAGTGGGCTCGTCAGTCAGATTCTCACGATCTGGTGGGAATCAGGGAAGTGGTTTCGCTGGGGGCAGTCCCTTTTGTCATCAAAATCATTCCTCTGGCAAGACCCATAGGAAGGAGTGAACTCACCTTGCCAAAGGAGCCCTGGCCCAGCACCTTCAGGAGCTCAAACTGCGAAGGGTCGGCTTTCTCAGAACCTTCCTTCACATGGTGTGTGATGTTGATTTCTTTCACAACACCTTCGCCCTGGAAAAGAGGGGACGCAGCTGACTATACTCCTGAGGAGGTGAAAGCAACCCTTCTCGACGAAGGAACAAGGATTGTAGCTACAGACTCTCAGGAACCACATATGAGAGAACCATAAAAGTTGGTGCTCATCACAAGTATCTCCTGGCTTCAACATCTGGAATAAACGCGCCCTTGGCAGGCACCAGGCAGCCCTGCGCTCTCACACCCAAAGGCTCCGCTCCTCACACCACGGGTGCTGCATTTCTTTGAACTGCATTTCAGAGGGTGCTTGAGAAGCACCTTCCTTTTTAAGGCCCTGGTAGCACAACCAGGAGTGTTTATGCCACGAAAAATCCCACAACACAAAAATACGGCACTGTTGTCAAAACAGGGCCGGGGCTGGCAAAAATCAGACATGTTGGAGCCCATCTGCTCCGCAATCTGAGCAACTCTGCAACAGAAGTCTTAGTGCATCTTCAGCACGTACAGATGATGCTATAACAGACTCAAGCCTTCAAGATGATTGAGGGGAAGCCAAGGTCTCTGGCACATGTTTTGTTTAAAACACATTCTTGCATTCTAAAAAATATAAAGATTTAATCAGCAGCATCTAGAATAAACTCGCCAATGATGCCAGGCCAGCATCGAGAGCAGCCACAGCCCCTGAGGAGATGCTGAGACACCTCCTTTCCCCAGCAAACCTTGTCCATACCTCTGGTGTGTAAAGTTCAGCTGTGCAGAAACACCTTGTGCTGCTTTTCATCTGCGTCCCCAAGAGAAAGAGGTTTTTTATACTATGAGTCTTCCAGCTGTGCTGCTATTTCTCTTGGTCATACCTAGTAGATACACGCTTGGGTTTCCTCAGAGCTTGACCTATTCCAGCCCCTCTCCCAGCTGACCACAGGGAGAGCCCACAGGGCCTGCTGGACTCAACTTCCACTTTTACACATAGGAATCCTTCTCAGGCCAGAAATCCCTTGGAGCTGTACGTCTTGTAAGGGCAAGTCCAGGCTCCCTACCGCTTCAGTCCACATTATTCAGTGCTAGACGTGGTCTGGTTGCTATTTGGACCTGAAGACCAGCAATTATGTTCCAAAAGGCATTAACCTCGGTTGCTCTCTGACCCTAGGGCAGACGTGGCCATCAGAGGCTGCCAGAAAGCTGGACCTACCATTTAGTTTTTCCCCATGCAGGGCGGGGGGAAAACCCGTTATGTTTTGTTTTCTGAAACTGTTCAGATACTTGGTGTGGAACCCACCTCATCAAAACAGCTTTTAAAAACAACAGGAACCAAGATTCAGGCTCTGCCTCTCCTCTGCACCCCAGCCCACTCCCCACCCTCCCAGCACCTTCTCGGGGAGGGCAGCCTTGCCAGCAGCCGCGGATGTGGTTGTCTACCTGCACCAAGCACTCTTCCCTTCCCGCTCTCACGCCTGGCTTTTCTCTAGCTCAGAAAGTGGCTTTGTTGCCATGGTGGTAGCTTTTCTGTCTCAAGATCCTGCATTATTCAGACCCTAAGACCAGGCAGAGACCCAGGCGTGGGACCAGTGGAAGCTGTAGGCTCCTTCTCTCTTGCCCATCTTGCTGCAAACACTAGAGAAAAACCAGATCCACGTAGCATCAGCACTCACACCACCGTGAGTGCGTCACCCCGCAGCACCACACTCCTCTGCAGGGAGGAACAGTCAAAACGAACTCTCATTTCCACCTCTAAGGTGTCTGGGCCCATCCTCCTGCCACAGCTCTTCAGGAGCTGCGGAGCGACGGATCTTCACGGCTGTGGGGATTCTTCCCCTTGGCCAACAGCTAAACCCAGGGTGTTTAACTGAAGCAGCCCAAGCTGCATCTGAAGGCAGGCAGAGATTTGCACATGTGGCTGGACAGCCTGCACCAGCAAACACACATCCACACCAACCAGACCAAGGTGGCATCAGTGGAGTCATTGCTGATGGTTTTCTGAGAAAAGCTTCGAGATGCTCTGGGGCATCTCGCTAACACAAGGGAGGTTTCCTCCCAGTGACTCAACCAGGAACTCGCCATTCATCAGGTAGGGATCAGGAGACCAGCTCTCACAGCCCGTTTAGCAGCACACCAGAACAAGTCTCCAGCACAAAAGCCCCTGTGCCCCACCCAGCTGCAGCTTTGCTTGCACCGAGAGAAGTTTCTTCCAACAGCACCGTAAAACAAACTATCCCAGAGAAAGAGAAGCAAACCAGGCTGCTCCGAGCGCCCACCCAAAGCACCAGCCCACCCGGGCGAGCCACAGGCACAGCAAAGCGAGCTGGC
>NW_010411629.1:13595-15082 GCF_000710305.1 Buceros rhinoceros silvestris | reverse complement strand
GCCGGGGGCGGGCGGCTGCAGCCTGTAGGGCTTGGCTCGGTGTTTCCTCTGCAGCCAGAGTGTGAGAAACGCGCAGATGCGAGGAAGTTTAGGGTCCTTCTCCATTCTCCCATCCCGATCAACATCGCACGGCCCCGGTAACCGCCACCTCCGCCAGCTACCAGGGAAACGCGGCCGGCTCCTGGGGAGCAGTGAGGCTCCCGCGGCGCGGTGTGGACGCCCCGCGCTTGAGGTCGCCGGATGGAGGAGATACAGGTGGTTAAAGCCCAGCTGGCAGATGCGCAGTGGAGACAAGCGACTCGGTTGCACGCAGGCAGGTTCAGGCACCCACTACCCAGCAACAGCTCTTGTGGTTGGGGCTTTTTTTTTTTTCTTGGTTTTGCTTTTAGAAAAAAAATAACCTTACAGCTCCTCGTTCACATTTGGTGCCCCTGGTTCAGAGAAGATGCTGACAGAAAACATGCAGTCTAGTTAACTTAGTTAATGACTTCATCTAGTGCTGCACGAATCTCCAGTTCGGCTGTGAGCTTTGCGGGGGGTTTCACAGCGGGGGAACATTCTGAGAAGCCACTTACTCTTTAAAAAGGAAGAGGAAAACTCATGAAACCCCACACAGGATCTGACACCCCCATGGAAAGCTGCACATCTCTGCTCTCACACTAGCACAGAGATGGTGGGTCACCCGTAATGGGATTTGGGGTGCATCCATCCCATGGGCAAATCCTCCAGCAGCACTTGGATTTGCGTCTAGTCCTTCATTTGCCTTACGCTGCACAAGAGTCCTTGCTGTGGACATGGGAGTTACCTAAGAGCCACCCTGGGGAGTTCTCTACGGGTATTTTTAAGGGCATTGATGCAGGCAGACTCTGGGCTGCTCCGATTTATTGGCACGACACAGAAGTATTTAGATGGCTTGTTTTGCCTCCTTCCTCCTCCAAGCCTGTTCCCCTTCAACCTTTCCATTGGGCCACGATAGACAGATGTTTTCTGCACCAAAACTCCAGCAGAGAAGAACGAAACCCCCTGAAATGACTCAGAAGATGCGCCTGCAGCTTTGCAGCTAGAAATAACCCTGTGTCAGCCTTGACTTCTGAATCTCTCCAGAGTATGAAAAGAGGATCTTGGTTTGGACCCAGAGACCCCGGTTATGACTGTTTTGCCTCCTCTGCCCCCACAACGTGCTCTTTGAGAACCGATAACGAAAGAAACAAATGACTTAAAACCAGCCAGGCAGCTGGTCCCGGCTCCGCAGAGGGAACCTCATGAGCTGGTGAGCTCCAGAGCTGGGAGCAGGTGCCAGGGAGCAGCATGAAACGGCACCGCGCAGCTGCTGAGCACAAGCCTCCAGGAGAGCCGGTTCCTACCGACACCTCCTCCACTTGGCCGCGGTCTCAGGGAAGCACAAACTGTGTCCACAACGTGCCATCCACAGACGAGCATCGCGGGTGCTGAGGAAGCGCTGCCTGCTTCGTTTCACCGCGCAGGAG
>NW_010411629.1:10360-13325 GCF_000710305.1 Buceros rhinoceros silvestris | reverse complement strand
GAAGCGCTGCTGTCCCGTCTCCCCCGGACAGGAGATGCAGCCAGTAGCTCCCTGCGTGTGGGCTCGGCAGCATCTGAGAAATCTCGTCCTGACCGAGACTGTTCTGCCTGTTGTGTTATCAGACGCTCAGAGCGGGGAGAGGCGCCTCGGAAAAGCAATCAAAAACCCCTCCCGTGCCTCCATGCCACGACCACGCCGCAGCACCTGCCCCAGCAAGCTGACAAGATCAGAAAGCTACAGGAGACACAAATGACAGCACGGAAAGGGGTTTGGTGTGGGGAGGAAGGAGGAGGAGGATAAAGTCAAGTCCAGGATGTCACATGAGCCAGTGAGTAATAGCTGCTTTCTGTCCCCACAGTCGCACCTTGCTGAGATGGGCTGGTAGGAGTGTGCTGTGAGAAAGGGCTTGGTTTGCAGAGAGGTCCTCGTGAGCTCTGCTTACGCCTTTGCATACGTGGTACAACCCATCGTGGGACAAAGTGCAGATTAAACGCATGAGTCAAAGTGAGGTGCATGTCTGCAGCATCTCTTACCTTGTCTGCCGAGTCCACCAGGTCTTTCTCTATCCAAGTGATGTCTGATTTTGCCTGCGGGCCAATAAATGAGCGTCAGCACAGAGGGGCTCTGATACTCCACTAAGGTTTTCCCCACAAACTTGTTGAGCAAGACCTGGTGAGCTGTTTACTGTCACCGGCAGCGTCCCACCAGCCATCACTCCTGGGGATGCGGTTCTGAGCTGAGCTGGAGGCTCCAGGAGAGCAGTTGGAGCCCGCTGCTGAGAGGGGCTTTGATGGTGTTTTCCCCACAAACTTGTTGAGCAAGACCTGGTGAGCTGTTTACTGTCACCGGCAGCGTCCCACCAGCCATCACTCCTGGGGATGCGGTTCTGAGCTGAGCTGGAGGCTCCAGGAGAGCAGTTGGAGGAGGGGCTTGAGAGGGGGTGGAGAAGGACACGGTGCCGGTACTTGGTTACACCTGTTCCCCACGAATCAGAGCACCACCGCCAAGGAGAGGGAATTAATTTCTGGCAGGTTGATGAATGTCTAGATCAGATTTTACTCTCAGCTACACCTGGACAAACTCCAAGAGTATCTGTTCTGGAGTTGGTGTCCTGGGTCTGCGGGGACGTTTGGCACCGCTGTGGCAAAGAGAGGGCTCCTCTCGCTCAGCGTTTCTAAAGCAACCAGGAGGAACATATTCAAACACCCAAGCTCACCACATCCCTCGAGGGCAGGGCAGGGCCAGCCCAGCTGCTGTGACAAGTCCCTGAGCAGCCCTAGAAATGTCAGTTTACGCTGCCTCCAGGGCCAGATGTAATCCTGTGAACCCTTCACGGGGGAGATGCAGAAGCATTGAAAGGGAGCTCAGAAAAGAACTGCTCCTCTGCTAGACAGGGCTCCTTCTCCCTGAGTCTCTCAGACTCAAGGGAAGAAGCAAGTTTTTGCAGTCCGTCTTCACGATAGAGCCCGTGGTGCTGGCAGGGCTGCGGCAACCGGGGGCGCAGCATGAGGCAGAGCGACCCCAAAGTAGGACAGGAGATACGGAGAGGGGAGAGAGGAAAAAGCCAGCCTTGAGGGGAGGGAGGAGCGGTGTGAACGCAGCGAGATTAGGTTAAGAATTAACTGATTTTCAGCTCCGGAAGGACTGAATCAGATCGGAGGGGGCCCTTGCAGCCACGTCTTCCCCTTCCTCCTCTCTATCGCTCTGCCCTTGCTGCGGAAGCAGCCAAGACCTCTCTGGGGCTGGGAGAAGGTGCTGTCCCACTGCTGCCCTGGGAAGCAGATGCCCAGGGCAGGGGGCTGACACATCGAACCAAAACCACAACGAACCCCCCTCCCCAGAAGAGCGCTCAAGTCAGAGAAGGAGGCAACTTCTTCTGAACTTTCTGATGCTGCCTTTGAGCTGCAGAGATGGCTTAGTCATCCCCGACTCGGGGCTGGGGACGCACACACAGGTGTTTTTTTTCTCCCAGCACGAAGTTCAAAACACAAGCCCTCTCTCCTCCTTTCCCATTTTTTGAGGGAGGATTTTCCAAGCTAGAAGCCAAGAGACAGGTTTGTTTTTGCTCGCGTTTTGTCACTTTGCTGGTTGAGACAGTCACATCTAAATGCAAGAAAAAAAAAACAACCCCGCAAGAGCTAGAAACAGATTACGCTTTTGGCATTTCACTTCCTATTCATCAACAACTAACCAGAAGCTGTTTTAATTTCTGTTGCTTCAACACATGCTCTGCTCCCCAAACACTCCCAAATTCTAGCAGCACCTAGGAAGGACGCTTCTTGGGAAGCAGTTTAACCATCACCAACGCCTTTTCCAAAAGAGAAGGCGTGAATTAAACTGGGGGAGGTCGGGCAATTCACCGACTTCTGGCATCCTGCAGAAGAGACAGAGCTCGGCAACGCCCGCGGAGCAGCATTTTACCAGCTAGACACTTGCCTCCTGGATCCTTGGCTTGCTGCGGAAGAGGAGCCTCAGCATCTCCAGGGCTTCAAGCTGCTATTGTCCCATACTTTGCAAGCTGCCTCCTGAATGTCGAGCGCTCTGCAGCACCCGGAGCAGCACGAGAACCCCGAGTGTAGTAGTTATGTCACTGGGATGTATTTTGGGAGTTTTCGCTGAGAGGAAACCGCAGTTTCGTATGGGGAAATTGCATTGTGTGGCGATGGCTGCACAATACCAGCAGCCGAATGAAAACACTGGGCGGCTTTACGGGTGCTTAGGCAGGGCTCTCTCCATCAGCAAAGCTCAGCAGGCTTTTCAGAAGGATCAGCGTAGCAGTCCCCCACATCACAGACAGGAAAACAGGCACAGAAAGAGCAATTTCAGTCACTACACGAGGCGGCAACAAGCAGCCGAGGGTCTGTGTAGTTTTCTCCTCCAACGTTACGCTGTTCCTGCTCTGAGCTGAGACCACCACAGACGCTCCTGCCTGCAGCAGCAGATGCACTGAAGGTCGCCCCGGCGA
>NW_010411629.1:9995-10239 GCF_000710305.1 Buceros rhinoceros silvestris | reverse complement strand
CGGCAGCGCGCCAGGGCCAGGGCCAGGAGGAGGCAGCTTCTCCATCCCTCCCTGCCCCATGTCAGTGTCACCGCTGGCTCATCTGCTGTCCTGGGTCTTTGGGATGCTGCGGCGGGCCCTCACGGGAGGTTTGCCCAGGGACCTCTAGTGAGAGGGTTGCACAATCCTGCAAGCTCCCTCAGGGTCAGCTCCCACCCCGTGACACTGCTCTGCACCCTTCTCCTACACATCCAGGAATGACTTA
>NW_010411629.1:6001-9882 GCF_000710305.1 Buceros rhinoceros silvestris | reverse complement strand
GCCTTAACATGGCCAGTGCGGGAAGGAGGTGGGAACTGGCCAGGGCAGGCAGCGCAGGAGCAAGAAAGGCTTCAGCCCCCTGCCTCTGGACCGGTTCTCTCCCAGTTTCTATTTGCAAAAGGAAAAGTGAGCAAAGTGCTTACTCCCAGTTCCTGTGGAGACACCATCTGCATTTCATCTTGCACAACAGATGCCCTTGATGGTTTCAAATGTCACCCAGTTGATTCCCCACTGCCACTGCAAGGTCCTTTGCTCTGTTACAGAATCCCTTTAGCTGTCCCCACTCTGTACCTTAAAAAAATCACAGTTCCTGCCAAGTTTCCTTCCAGATCCATGCAACTTCTGCTTAGTGCTGTCCTGGACCGCAGCATCCAGACTGCTGCCAGGCTGCAGCTGTGTCCACATGGAGCATCCCGACAGCTCTTTGCCACTCCTAGAGCCTGTTGCCCAGTGGGGATTGCTCCCTCCTCAGTGGCAGGAGGCATAAGAGATCCCAAAACAATTCTGCAGCAGAGAAACACTGAGGCTGGAGGTTACATCTGGGCAGCTGCAGCTTGTGCAAGGGATCATAGCAGCTGCAGAAGGCAGGAGCGCTTCAGCAGTTACCAGCCATGGAGGGAAAGGCTGCTGCAAGAGGGCAAACCTCCACTGCTTCACTGCCTCTGCCCCCAAAAGGGTCCAGAACCAACCCAGCAGGTAACAATCCCAACAGAAGGTGAAATATCGAAGGCGTGAAGTGTGAACCCCAGGGAATGGTGGTGCAGGCAGCTGCACGCCAACAGGCAGGTTGTGGATCTAAGGGCAAAACCATCGGGGCAAGATCCAGCTCCATCATGCTCCAGAATGACCGTACACACCCCGGGTGAATCTGCCACTTAGGGCAGAATTAAGTCACTTCTGGGCCTTATCCCATAGTTTTGAAAAGCAAAAAGCTGGTGACAGAAGCGAGATGCTGCTGCCTGAGCAGCGGAGGGCCAGATGCTGGCACCGAGGGGCCAAGCCCAGCTCTAAACGCTGTGTGAACCTGCTGTCACTGGCGCATCAGTCCTGGGGAAGACGATCCCCAAATCCAGTGGTGTCAGTTACAAATGGTTCCCAGTGCATGGCTTAAAGACGTTGTGATCATGTCCTGTGTCGACAAACGAGACTCTAGGACTAAGCTCCAGCAAGTCCCCACATCCGCTCCATACACCAGGACACTTACTAGTCCTACGGATTTAAATCAGAACAGCCAGGCACTGCCCTTCCCTCCTGCCAGGCTCCAGTTACATCCCACCGAGCACTGGGAACAGCATTGGCAGGGCGAAGGATCGGGGTTTCATAAATGGGAAGGAGACGGTGCGAAGAAGTGCTGCCCGAAGAGAGACAGCTGCTGTCACGTCACAAGTGGGACTGGTGTCCCCACGCCAGAGCGAAGGCTTGGCTCAGCAGAGGCTTCAGCTGCTGGCCAGGAAGCTCTGGATGAAGCATGCAGACCCCTCCAGCGCAGACCGCTCCTGGGTGCCGGCCTCAGGACTGGGAGCTTCCCGTTGCTGAACCTTCGCATGAAGTTACTTTATGCAGCTGCTCCAGAGCAACACACTCCCTGCAGAGCAGCAGCGCTGGAGGAGCCTGAAATAAACAGGCAGCAGCTCCGGGGAGGAAGCGAGTCTGCTTTTTGCCCTTGTAAAGAGCAGAGAGGAGAAGGCTGCTCTGTCTGGAACTTTTTTTTAAAGTGGTTGTTCTCAAAAAGGGGAACAAACAAAGCAAAGAAACCTCCCCAGCCACTGCTTGCCCTCCTGCAAAGGCCTTATTTGGGCAAGGCTGACAGTTGGTCTCATTTGCAACCAAAGAGTTGGCCAGAACCACGTACTTCTGTCTGCACTTCTCTGGTGGGTCACCCTCAGGGCTCCTGCGAGCCCCCAGGATTGGCCCCAGCCTATGGAAGTCTGTGGGACACCCGTCCCCAAGCAGCACCGTTCTTTCCCGAGCAGAGACGCTCTTTCCCGAGCAGAGACGCTCTTTCCCGAGCAGAGACGCTCTTTCCAGCAAAGGGCTTCAGCTCAATCAGACCCACCAGGCAGCGCAGAGGATGGGCTGGACCTGCTTAGAGAGATGGGATGGAGGGAAGGGAGCTGCGCCGCGAGGCAGAGCTGCTCGGCACAGAGAAAGCGCTGCCCACAGCAACGAGGAGGTTTCACCAGTGGCTGCAGAATTTAACTCGCTTTGTTGCCACCCCCTGAGCCGAGGCAGGAAACCTGCCGTCTGAGCGACACCTCTTGAGAAGTCCACAGCTGCGCTGGCACCTCTTGGGAGCTGAGAAATGTCACCATGTACCTGTGCTTCCTGTGGCACGGTCACCACGTCAGCCTGCCGCCGCTGCTGGGGCTCGGCTGGGAGGCAGAGCACGCGCTGGCTCCCAGAAAGCAGGGAGCTGCTCCTGCGTGTTTGCTCGGGAGAGGTGTTGTTTCCTGGGCTGCCGCTCGCTACAGCTCAGAGGAGAAGCTGAAAACAGAAGTCCAGCCAAGCAGAACACTTTGTGAGATTGTAGAGATTTCATTCAGTTGCTGAACTTAAAAAATCACCTGGGAGAGTTCGAGAGCTTCACTTTATCTAATTCAGCGACACTGCAGCGTCAAGGTTGCATCCAAAGATTAAACACCAAAGCCACCTCTCTCGTGCTTACACATTCCGCACACACAATTAAAGAAAAAAAATTCAAAACCTTGAGCAGAGTTAAAAACTTCTCTGGCCAAGAGGAGACCCTGTTCTCGCACACACGTTCCAACAGGTTTAATCCCAGCCTACGCTCCCCGGGCCGTGTAGCTCCCTCCCTCCCAAGCAGGAAACCTCGGGGGCTCTGGTTTTCCCACTCCAGCATCACCCCAAACACCACCGACCCAGCAGGAGCGCAGGGCTGCCTGCTCAGAGCCGAGGCCTGGCCACTGGTTTGTCGTGTTTTATAAGAGAGGGTTAATTTTGCTTAGTACGCTCGTGCCCTCCTCTGCGAAAGGCCGGGGGGAAAAGACATGAGACCTCCCACTTCTGCTCCTCAGCCGTTTCCAAGCACACTCAGAGCTGGAAAAGCTGCAGAATTCAGTCCCGGGGGTTTTAGAAAAGCAGGAGGCAGATGGAGGGGAGAGGGGTGCCCATGCCCCTGTGAGACATCAGAGAATCACCAACAGCTTTCGCAGGAGGAGGGAGGAACGGGACAGTGTAAACGCTTGGGGTCACGGACGGGGCTCAGGAGAAGAGGGAGGTTCTTTGAGCGATCCAAGAGGATCTGCAGGGAAAGAGGCAGCTTCAAACTAAGCGCAGGCTGAACAAGGGCATCGGCTGTTCAGAGAGACCAAAGCCTGGGGAGGCACCCGGCACCTGGGGGAGGACGGGCCCACCGCGGGGCAGCTCTGAGGGTGGAATCTTGGACAAAATCACTTCTACAAATGCAGCAGAGGAGCACCGGAGGCTTCGGCAACGATGAGCAGATAAGGCTGGGGGTGGATTGCTGGCAGGAGCTCTGCTGCGAGCGGTTTACAGGAAGGGATTTGAGCGAGGGAACCGTGCCGCGGTAGGAGAGAGGCACGTTTCACCCTACACCATCTCCAAGGATTGTTTCACTGGTCTCCTGGAAAACAAAACAAACTGAGAGGGCAGGAGGGAGAAGAAATGCAGGACTCATGGCCAGAGCTTGGCACAGCCAGGGCGTCGGAGACGCGGGCGGCTAGAAATGCCGTTCATCGCTGCCTTCGTGCACAAACGCTGGGAGAGGCGAAGGACCAGCCCCACCACAGTATGGATAACACCAGGAACCTCCCCCAGGAGGTTAAAGACAAAAGCCTTAGACCCCAGGCATCCTAGCAGCACACTGCCATTCTCCTGAGGGCGAGTCCTCTCCGCTCAGA
>NW_010411629.1:5530-5824 GCF_000710305.1 Buceros rhinoceros silvestris | reverse complement strand
GACCCCTGGGAAGGACTTGCTGCTGCTCCAGGCGGCAATCTCGGCTCCCCGCAATGGGGGTTACAAGCAAATCCCTAAAAAGGGAAAACTCAGACCAAGACAGCGCAGTTTTACCCTGTTGGGTGTGCAGATGGAGCAGTTACATCCTTTTTTTCTTTTCACGGGCCCCTTCTCTCACCAGCAAGTTCACTTCTTTTCTGGGTAACAAAGTGACCCACATCATCTTCCGCGGAGGTGGATGGAGCTGTCACGGGGAGGAAACACTGCAAAATCCTGGAGACCACAAAGAGACAT
>NW_010411629.1:4909-5286 GCF_000710305.1 Buceros rhinoceros silvestris | reverse complement strand
CTGGGGGCCAGCCGGGGGCACCCAGCTGCCTGCCCGGCCACCGCTGCCCCTGGAGCACGCTCCAGCAGGTGGCACCCGGAGCAGCTTTAACACCCCAAATGTGTTTCTGTTCTCAAGGGACAGCCAAAAGGCCCCGTTTCACAAACACCCAATTCTGGGAAGATTCAGCCTCACTAAACCAGGGGGGATCTAGCAACCGATGGAGGGATGAGATGTTTTCTCAAGGAGAGCTCCTGTGGCAAAGCAAGTCCTTCTGCTCCACAACATCCTTTTTGATCGGGTGTCACCCGCCTCGTCTGACCAGGAGCGCCAAAATATCTGCTCTGCACCCGAGAGCTCGGCTCCACTGTGGGGTGGAGGGAGTGGGGAGACTCGGG
>NW_010411629.1:3715-4830 GCF_000710305.1 Buceros rhinoceros silvestris | reverse complement strand
TCCGCCCCCGAGAGCGCGGCGCCACTGTGGGGTGGAGGGAGTGGGGAGCCTCGGGCACAGGCATCCCGGCGGCACTCAGCGGTCTCCTCCCTGCTCCCTCCAGGGGCATTTTGGCACCAGATCCTGAACATTCCTTTAAAAAGATATTAAATTAAATCTCTCCACCCTCTCCAGGCACTACAGGATCAGCTGACAACGAGCAGTTTGGGCTCAAGACCCAGGTCAGGCGAAAGATGCCTCCAAACCCCACTGAGATGCTCTGAGAGCTCTGCCACAGAGCTGCGACAGAAGCGCTTGCAGCTGGCAGCACTTTGCACCCAGTGACGCCAGAAGAGGAAAACACCTTGAACGGCCAGGAGATAAGAATTATTTAATTATGGAGCTTCCACAGAACAAATTAGTCTCCCTTTGGAAGGTGCAAAGGATCTGGCCTCCTCTTCCTGCAGCTCTATGCACATTTCCCAGGAAGGAGGAAAGGTCTGCGCTCAGCAAATCTCGACCAGCTGGAGCTTTGATGGTGGTAAAAACCAGGAGAGCCCATCCCAGGCTTTTCCAAATGAAGAATATTCCTCTAGGAACCATCTAGGCATGAGGCGGTTTTGCTGCTCTCAGGACAGATGAAAACTCATTCTAACTGAATTATAACAAAATGCAATGCTGGGTTCACCATGAGAGCCGAGGCTTGTTTGCTGCCCCTGGAGTAACCGTGGGATGTGGAAACTGTTCTCTATGGCAGGAACGCAGGAATTCCATACTCCTCCCACAGCACACAAGCTGCCGGCGGTTTTCTTGGTGCAAGGCACGTGAAAAGCGGTCTCAGGACTTGGAAAAGCCTTTGCTTGGTGCCTCCTGCTGCGTGCCAGGGATGGGGCTGCAGCGTGCAGATCGCTACCCGTCCCCTTCCCAACCATCACCGTACGGGAATCACAGTCACCCTTGACTCCGGCAATAACACCTTTTCTCCTGTTCCCTAAAACACAAACCATGCTGTTTCAAGGAGCTTTTTCCTCTTGTTCTGTCCATGCAGAGACCCCAGGTTTCCTCTCCTGCTGCTGCTGGGCACCGCTGACCCCAGCCCCGGTGCTCGCTGGCCCGGTGATGGCACAGAGCCATCA
>NW_010411629.1:1864-3589 GCF_000710305.1 Buceros rhinoceros silvestris | reverse complement strand
TCACCCGCCCCCTCTCCATACGCAGACACTGCATCTTCCTGACCTGTAGCTGGCCCAGCCCGAGCTGTCCGGTTAAACACAGCTCTCTGGCAGCAAGGAAATCGATCCCGCCACGTCTCAGAGTGCTTACAGGAGCACAAAAAGATTGTGGTCGCTATTCCCAGAGCCATGCCAGATGCTGCGCTGAGACCGAGGGTTCAAATCCAAACGAAAGTCTCTCATTTTCCCTAACCGAAGGGGTGACGCACTCCAGAACTGGCAAGGGAAGGACCTGGGAAACTGTTTCTGCCTCCAGCGATCAGCTGGAGCTTTAGAAAGCGAAGCCTCTGCCTCCCTCACCGCGGAGGCAGCCCCAGGCACGCAGCGAGTGGCCTTTCCCAAGGAGAAGGACTCCAGGCAAGGCAGGAAACCTTAGCGGGTAGCTGGGAACAGCCTCCCCCAGCCCCTGGCAGGCAGCACGGTGTGACTGGGGAGAAAAGTTATTGCAGCTTCACCAGGAGCTATGGAAAGAATTTACTGCTCATGTCAAAACTAGGCTTTGGCACCGAAATAAAGCTGAGACTTGTAAAGCTGCAGGAGCTTCAGAGCCTTCTTGTGTGTGCAGGGAGAGCCCTGGACCGGGTCTGAGGCAGCCAGTGACTCCCAGCAAACCCAGCCAAGGGGGACCAAAGCTGCCATGGTCCAGAGCCCCAAGCCCACTCTAGCCCCTTCGAAAATCAAACGTGAATAAATGCTTTAGTTTGAGCTCTTCGGGGTCCCCTTCAGCGCCAGCCCTCTGCTCCTGCCCCTGGCCCAGAGGAGGCTACCAGCACCCCAACCCCTGCGGCCGGTCTCCACCTCCCTTGCCCTCAATCAGAAGAGGAGCCCGAGACTCCTCCATCCCTGGCAGACTTCAGGCCCGGCTCACGCTTCCTCCTAGGTCTACAAAGAGCTTGACTTCAGCAGTGCTGAGCCTGCAGCCCCGCAGCTCCGAGAGGCCAAGGAGGGGTTGGCAGGAGGATCCCTCGCTTCACTGCGGACTCAAGAACTCCTTTACCTCCGCTGGGGAGGTGGGTGACACCGGTTTCCTCCGGGTGCAGCACATAATAAAAGATGATTATTTGTTTTTCAATAAAAGAGGCAGAGTTGGAAACAGTTTCTGTTAACCCACGAGGGGGATGGAAATGGAAAAGAAGAAACCGGAGCAGCAGTGCTGGGGTGGCGCGCCATGCGGGAGGGCTGTCTGGGTGCTGCTCGCCAGCTCCGCAGACTCTGCCGCATTCCCACTGTGCAAGTCTTGTAAACTGACCCCTCTTCAATTATTCATCGGAGTCTGCAGCTCATCAGAGACTCCGCTCCTCAAACAGGCATTTATTTGTTGGGTTTTTTAAGAGCTCAGAAGCTCGCTGTTAACCATTGCCCAGCCTCACCAAGGACAAAGAGCAAACACTCTGGCAGGAAGGAGCCAGGCAGCTGTCAGGCAGGGCTTCTGAACCAAACCCACTTGATTACTTCAACGGACAGGACGGAGCAGCCAGTTTAAACTGAGAGCTTTGCCAGCACCGCACTGAAAAAGCCAAATGCTAAGAGAGCGGCGATAGCCGCAGCCCCGTCCCTGCGGCACAGATGGGATGGCAGGCTTCCGGGCAGCACCATGTCATGCCCAAGCTGTTCTGCTCCCACCAGGTTATCCCAGTACGACCAGACTGGCAGGAGCCCCCTTGGCTGAGCGGCTGGAAGACACAG
>NW_010411629.1:0-1757 GCF_000710305.1 Buceros rhinoceros silvestris | reverse complement strand
GGCGGGGGTCGGGGAAGGGATCTGCCGATACCTGTCTCTTCCCACAGCGGCTGTGCGCACACAGGGGGCCTGTCTGAGGAGCGACTCACGTGTTGGTGTTAAACCCTGTCCTGGTTCAGAGGCTGCGGTTAGAGCGGTGTCCAGCACTGATGGGGTCACACCATGGGTCCCACAGTGACCAGTGTCACCTGCCCAGCACTCAGCCTGGGGCTGGAGTTTCCGTGCCAGCAGCCTACGCAGCGAGAGAACCTCCACTGCCTGGGCACCAGCTGGGCACGCAGGACTCGCCTGTTGGGGCCAGCAGGTCTCCTTCTTCCTCCCGCAGTGTGAAGAGAAGGTGCTTCAAGTTTCCTCTCTGACCACCCTCAGCGGTGCAGCTCCAGAGAAGACACGAGTCGCTGGACGTTCTGCCAGCCAGCGGAGCCTGCGGCAAGATGCACAGTGCGAGGTCTGGGTGGAGGAGGGAGATGTGCTGTTGGGAAGCAGAGCTATGAGCAGCACTGCTGTGGTAGCTGAGATGGAACAGCTCGAAGCTTTCCCCCCGCCTACATCCCACTGGAGGAGCATGAAGAAGCCCAGTTCACGACTGGAGGTCAGAGCAGGATTCCTCACCAGTGGTGAAGCCCAACCTGCAGGAGGGCTGCTCCAGATACACACGGTTTGCAGGCGGGAGTGAAGAGCTCGAGCACCTCAGCAGGTGCAGGAGGAGTGTGGCAAAACCAAGAACCAGCTTTATTTGGAGGAGCAGTCGACTGCTCCTGACCCATGCGGAGGACCGGCACAGAGCTATTGCAGCCAGAGACAGCTACAGCCCTCCTTCCTCCAGCTCATCCCAGAGACTTACAACTCAGAGCTGTGCTGCAGCTGCACGTTGTCATCACTACAGTGTTACAGCAGGGTGCTTCACCCAGAACAACAATATTAACGCTGGGGAAGCAGCTACTTCTCTGGCCAGAAGCGCCCACGTCCAGAGCTCCTGCCTATGGCTCTCCTTGCTGCAGATGCTGCAGGGGAGGACCCTTCTGGTCAGGACACAAGGATAAGTCAGCGGGAGCTGCACAGATTGGGGAAAGAGCTGTGTCCTCCCCTTCCCTGCGGCCCCACTCTGCTTTGCTGCCTCGCAGCAGTTGGGGCACCTCACGCCTGGGGCTGGCAGCAGAGCAAGGCCCTTGCTCTGGTCTCAAAGGTCTCTTTTATGGTGCAAAGCAGAGCTGGAAGAGGTTACTTACTCGCCTTCCCAGTTTTCACTGTGCGCTGTGATTACCACCCAGGAACACGCTGATCAGCACTCCCAGCCCGCGCCAGCGCTACCGCCAGAGAGGGAGTGGGCACACTCAGCACCGCAAATCCCCTCCTCTGCTCTTCATTCTGAAGTGATTTCACTAATTGGGTGTTGTACTTCCACGCTTAATTCCTCACGCTTGGCTCCTTCAAGGAGCGCAAGCTCAGCCCTCAGCCCAGCTGGCTGCGGAGCAGCCCGTAAGACCCCAGCTGTGAGAGGTGCCACTTCCACACCCAATTCAAGCCCGCTGTTGCCGTTCCCCAGCTGAACAAGGACCAATCGTCAGCCTGCCTGTAATTAAAACCTAAAGAACACAGGAGAGGACGCAGTTCAGTACCTAGGGAGCCACGCACAGCACTGCCAATTAGCCCCCGGGGCAGAGCTGCCTCTGAGAGCGAAGCAGGAACCCTCCTGACCCGCACAGAGACGCCGCTGAGCCGAACCCAAGGCTGTTGTCGCAGGAGATGCTTCTCTT
>NW_010411628.1:7601-7851 GCF_000710305.1 Buceros rhinoceros silvestris | reverse complement strand
TGCGCCTCTCCTCGGCGGAGTCCGCGGCCGGTCTGGTCTCGTAGGAAATGTGCCCGGGCATGCCCGACGCGGGAGGTGCAGCCGCCGCCGCGGGTCTCGCAGGGTGAGCGGTGTGGGGCGGGGTCGGAAGGTTAAAGCTGACATCAGCAGGGACAGCCCTTGCGGGACCGACAGGAGACGGTGACGGGGCTTCGGCGGATGCGCGGCTGCCGCGCCGCTGCCCTCCCCCAGGGGACCGCACAGGAGGGGG
>NW_010411628.1:4297-7541 GCF_000710305.1 Buceros rhinoceros silvestris | reverse complement strand
GGGGCTTCGGCGGATGCGCGTCTGCCGCGCTGCTGCCCTCCCACAGGGGACCGCACAGGAGTGGTGTGGAAGCGATGCAGGCGCTGCCATCTCCAGTTCTCTTGGATGTGGGGACACAAATTGCTTCTAGACTCGATGCTTCTGACTTCTGATTTGGAGAAGGTTGAGGCCGGTATCATGCGTGTAGAAGAAATGGTAACGAAATTCCAAAGGACTTCTGTCCCAGCTTAACGTAACACCCCCAGAGCAGTGCACGGCTGTGAGGAGAGCACTTCACCGCGAGAGGAGAGCCGTTCGCTGGAAACATGCGTGTTGCTGCTTGTTGGTTTTGCTTGTCTAGATTAAACTGTGGGTTTCCCCCTGGGCGTGTGTGACTACAGCGCGTCTGCTGCGCGGTCACAGCAGAGCTGCCTCGGCGAGGGGCTGGTCAGATGGGAGGAGAGATGAGGCCCTGGCAGCCGGAGGTGGTGGCTCTCTGTGTAGCTTTCAGTGTTTCTTTGTACGGTTGGACACAACCTCTTTTGCTCTTTGGATCCAGCATCCTAACGCTTCGTTCAGGACCTGACCTGCGCTTTGCGGCTCCCCGCAGCAGGCGTTTTAGGAGAGCCTCTAAGATGATGCACTGAACAGATGGGGAGCGTCTTCTACTATGCAGCCAGCCTTTGCCACAGCCAGTTTTGCGCTGTCTACAGCTTTTACAATGAAAAATCTGCTTCCCCGGGACCGTGGCTGGCTGCTGGCTCCTTGGCTCGCCAGGGTCTGCTGTCGGTGCTCCAGTGCCGTTCGCTCTGTCAGGTGCAGGGTGGGAAAAGCTGCCTGCTGAGCTGCTGCTCTTAGGTGTTCCATTCTTGGGGGAGACTCTGGGCACCCAGTAAGCTGTGGGGAGAAGTACGTGGGGCCATGGGATGGTGCCTGGTGGCAGCGTGGCAGTTTGGTCACATTCCCCAGAGAGCGCAGCAGAGCACAGAGCTGCAGGCCCAGCTGCCTCCACTGATCAAACGAAACAGGCGGGGTGGCAGCTCTGTGCTGAAGAACTCGTGTTCCTCCACTAGTTTATGAAATTTTCTTGTTTCCCTGCATCTCAAAGTCCAGTACAAGAATGAGGGATCATCAGAGAAGCTTCCTGGAGCCAGGTGCAGGACAAATGGTGTTTCTCCACGCAACGGGGAGCAGAGCAGCATTTGGCTCCTTGCCAAAGGTTGCTGTGGACACAAGAATGTTGGTTCAGGGGAAGTCTGGGCAAAAACAGGGAAAAGCAATTTACTGCTGGTTCCTAAATACCAAAATGCTGGACAGGTTTGGGCAGAGCCAGAACCAGCTGGAGGCGGGGACAGCACGGGCAGAAACCATGTGCCTTGTCTTACGCTTGCCTCTGCCTTCCAGGTATGGTGGCTGCTTGTCACTTTTCAGGCTTGAGAGGTAGAAAAATGTTTTCAAGCTCTTTACCCGGGGTGAGTGACACTGTTTCAGAGCAGGGACACTGCGTGGTGGTCCCAGCCTTCACCTCGGCGTTCTCTGCTAAGTCTGGTGAATTTTGCTCCCCCATTCCTGCAGCCTGGGTACTGCGGGTCAGTGACTCAAATCCCGGTGCTGTTTGAAGCATAGATCGGTTCAAACTTCCAAGTGACTTTGTTATTTACTGTGTAACAGGAGCAACAATTAAGACGTTTATCACATAGCAAAGTTCTGCTGGTTCTAAGAACATGAACCGAGTGCAGGAGATGAGCAAAGACACAGCTCAATGTTTCTGAGAGCCTTTAGGTGCCTGGAGCAAAGTGAGACCGCTGGGAATCCAAGAGAGCCTGGTGGCCAGGGCAGGGTTTTCTCCCCAGTGTAGGTAACTGTGCCGCCAGAACACTGTTCCTGCCCGCAGCAAGCGTGGACTATGGCTGGGGTGAGAAGGATAGGTGTGAGCAGGGAGTGAGGAGGTGGAGGAAGGCCGATGGTCCTCCCTGACAGGCTCTCTGAGGTCAGCTGCTGCTCACACACTGCCCTCGCTGCACTGCTGTGAACATTTCGTGCCTGTTTTCAAGGATCGTGTGCTTTGAAATAAGGAAATATTCTACTGTGCCAGCGCTCTGTAAAATGACGTGGTTCTGACAGAAGTTCTGCTCTTCCCAGGCAAGTGTAGCTCAGGCAAGGCTGCGCTCGGAGGAGCTGGTGGTTCAGAGCATTACCGTCGAGGTGGAGGGGAGGAGGAGGGAAGTGTCGGACGGCTGCTTACCCCAGGCAGCAAGTTTTTAGAATATGTGGTTGTAGAATCTCCTCCCCCTGACTGTGGCTGCCTTCTGCACCCTCAGGGTGTCTGATGCTGGGGGTGGCTGTTTGCTTTTGTTCCCAGACAACGGGGCTCTCCCTGTAAAACCATGTTCTCTGCTCCGTGGTGCTGGTCATATCCCCCCAGAGCCGCTGCTTCAGGACTGTCCTTGCTGCTGTGGTACTTTTTTTACTGTGTGTGCCGAAGGCTCAGTGACAAGGAGGTTCCTGTTCTGTGACCCTTGTTGAGGAAAACCTCCTAGGACCAGCCCTCGGGCCCACCTCTCGTGCTCTGGTTTGCCTTTGTCCATTTCTCTTCAGAAACGGACGTTTTTCAGCCATTGTTTCCTCTGGAAATAGTTTCCCCCCGCCCAGTTTGCAGTGCTTCCAGTTTTGGTGTTTCCCTGCAGGGGCCACAGCTTTGAGGAGCTCTGTGGCAGAGCCCTGTATAAACAGTCTGGTTTGAGGTTTGCTCAGCTGTGACAAGGTAAGAATTGTCTGGCTGCGGCTGTGTCTAGACTTGAGTCCTTGCAGGAACGAGACATGACAATGTTTAGCAGCCAGAATCCTTTGGCCTGCTGATGACAGCGAAGGGCAGGTGTGCCCGAGTAAATCATTCCCTTTCTTACGTGTGGATTTAGCAAGTGCAGAGGAACTCTTTAGACCCAAAGAGGTGAAGAGGAGTAAACTCCAGGTTCTCTCTCTTGCGTATGCAAAGACTGAAGTCCTTGCAGGAACGAGACATGACAATGTTTAGCAGCCAGAATCCTTTGGCCTGCTGATGACAGCGAAGGGCAGGTGTGCCCGAGTAAATCATTCCCTTTCTTACGTGTGGATTTAGCAAGTGCAGAGGAACTCTTTAGACCCAAAGAGGTGAAGAGGAGTAAACTCCAGGTTCTCTCTCTTGCGTATGCAAAGACTGAATGCCTGCGGCAGCCGATACCTGCTGCGTGTTTCCCGTTTTTGCAGGGTTTTGTCTGCCCCTTTG
>NW_010411628.1:0-4255 GCF_000710305.1 Buceros rhinoceros silvestris | reverse complement strand
AAGCCGGAATGCCTGCGCCAGCCGATACCTGCTGCGTGTTCCCCGTTGCTGCAGGTTTTTGTCTGCCCTTTAGTGGGTGAGGAGGGCAAGGCTGTCTTCTTCTTAAAATGCAGTCCTGATATTTTCCCGTCTGAACTGAGACTTCTGCCGAGACAGCCCTGAGGAGATCTTCTCGAAAGCTGGAAGTGAAAGGCCAGCTCTACAGCTCCTTGTTTCTGTGGATCTTTGCAAGCACACTTATAAAACATTGCAACGGTTGTTCTGG
The DNA here is from genome assembly GCF_000710305.1 of Buceros rhinoceros silvestris. Lineage (NCBI taxonomy): Eukaryota > Metazoa > Chordata > Aves > Bucerotiformes > Bucerotidae > Buceros > Buceros rhinoceros. The sequence goes on along the minus strand of NW_010411628.1, from coordinate 3,990 downwards.
GTAATGCGTGTAGAGGATACGCAGCATCCCACGGGGCAGCCGAGGCCGAGAGCGTGACCCGAGGGGCGCAGAAATGGTCTAAGTGTTCCCCTTAACTCCTCACGTAACCAGAGACACACGTGAGCTCATTCACAGCAGGTAACCGCTTCCCTTTCTTTGTAGGGTGGGTTTTCTGCCAGGGTAGTCCCCCGAGGGGCGCAGAAATGGTCTAAGTGTTCCCCTTAACTCCTCACGTAACCAGAGACACACGTGAGCTCATTCACAGCAGGTAACCGCTTCCCTTTCTTTGTAGGGTGGGTTTTCTGCCAGGGTAGTCCCTGATCTGACCCTCTGAGAGTAATCGAGCCCGAGGGTCGGTGTGGGAGAAACGGCAGCGAGACCTGAGGCCAGGCACAGAGGGAATGGGCAGAGCGGAGCCGCGCTGAGGCTGTAATGAGTGACTGCTCACCAAGCCGTGCCCCGGGACAGCAGACTTCGCCCTTGGTGGCTGCTGAGAAAGCTCCCGTTGGTTTTGTTGCATACCTGGCCAACAAAGGGATTTATCCAGAATGAAGAGCTCTGACAGGAGGATTGCGGAACTGGCCGCAGCAACTACCTGGGGTAAACAACTGGGTTTGTGTCCGCACAGAGGGTGCGTGGTGCGAGGGGCCGTAGCCAAGGGGGGACATCGAGTCCTGGAAGAGGCGCAGTGACCACCGCTCTGTGTCTGCGGGAGGGCAGGGCTGGTGAGAGGGAACCAGCTGTGTCAGCACCGTCAGCTGGAGCGGGGTCTCACAGCCCCTCTCCGGTCCCAGGCTTGCGGCTGTCGGAGGCACCGCAGGCAGCAGGGAACAAGTCCCATCTCCCCAGCTCGCGCTACAAATCTGGGTCAGGCCCTGGGTGTGCCCTCGGAGGCCTGACCGCTTTATTGCTTGGGCTGGAGCAGCTGATAAACGGAGCTGTTTGTTCACACTCACTCCGCCAAGAGATTGTGCTTTGCCGGCTTTGAGGGGAGCGCTTTCTGTTGCCAGCCTGTCCCTGGAGCTACGGTGCCGCAGTGCTAGGGAAGAGCCCAACCCATCGAGGAAAACAACTCTGCCGGGGTTTTTAGTTCACACTACGTGGTCTGCGACCGTCTGCCAACCTCTAAAATGCCAGTGTCGGCGTGGAGCGTGCTGTGGGTTTGGTGCTTCTGTTGTTGTATCTCCTGAACCTCTGAAAGCGGGGGATGATGTCAAACCGTACAATCTTTTGTGACACTTCTATTTTCTCTCCCCTGTTGAGTGGTCATACACTGCATTGGGGCTACGCTGGAGTCATACCTTCTTAAGGTCCTGGAAGACATGAAGCCTTTCTCCTCTGTCCTCCCTTCCGCAGGGCTCAGCGATGTGCGGAGAGGGGCTGTCAGCCAAACACTGCTGGGTTTTGTAGTAACTGAAGAAGCAGAATGTCCTGTCCTTCGCTGGTGTCTGTAGAGGCTGTGTTGTCTTGCGCTTCACAAGCAGCTGAGTTGCCTTGGGAAAGTTCTTGAGACAATCATGCAGGAGAGGCTCCTCAGCAGGCAGGAGAGCCTGATGTACACGGCAAAGCCGTGAAAAGCCGTGTGAGAATGTCCTTTCTTTCGTGTGATTTCCCTGCCCAAATCTGTTGGGGGATCTCGGAAGGGCTGCGGGGCCAAGGCTGTGCTTCTGCCTGTGCCAGGGCTTCACCTCTTCAGGAGGGGTTTCTGACACAGGGTGTCCTCCAGGCTGAGCAGTGCACGTCGCTCTCGGTGACCTCCTGAAGGAGAGGCTGGACAGTGGGACCTTTGGGAGGTTTTGTGGGTGACACGGGTTTGAGGCCTCTGTGCAGAACGGCAGAGGGTGGAAGGATGGCTGCTGGCACGCGTGGTGCCTTTTCTTGCATCTAGCCCTTTGCTGACCTTCAGTCTTCTCTTCCAGCATCCTGGGGGAGAAGAGGTCCTGCTCGAGCAAGCTGGTCGAGATGCCACAGAGAGCTTCGAGGACGTCGGGCATTCCACGGACGCCAGGGAGATGCTCAAGCAGTACTACATAGGGGAGGTCCACCCGGTGAGGACCCGCTGGCTGCTGCTGCCTCTGTCCAATGCGGGTGGGGACTGTGTGGGAGCGAGAACCTCCCAAACCCACCACCGAGAGGTGTCTTGTGAAACAAGGAGTGAAGGGTTTAGGCGGTGTCTGCACTGTGCAGGATTTCTGCTGCAGAGGAAGCGAAATGAAACCACTCTTCTCTGCCCACCCCTCGGAACGGACCCCTCTTAGCTGGGGGTACCGTAACTTCCCCTCACCTCGTAAGTCAGGAGGGCGAGAGATCGCAGGGTCCGGGCACGAACCCCTCTGGGTGCTGAAGAGTGGATTGCCCCGATGACGAGGGCTGGGTACGGAACAATCCCCTCATAAAGGCTGCAGGTTCTCTTGAAGTCAGGGCTTATCTTTTTTAATTCTTTTTTTTTTCTTCCTCTTAACAGCACGATCGTAAAAATGAAGGTTCTAAGGTAAGCTGTTAGCGTGTTTCTTTTCTGGTTTTATTTAATGCTGTGGAAACCACAATGTTGTGCTCACAGAATCAACAAAGTTGTCACACACCTTTTTTTTTTTTTCTTTTTTTTTCTCCCCTGTGGAGCTTGTGGCTTTGTGCTCACACAAGCCATAGCAATGAATAAACCTTCTGAGCAAACGACACCTTTGGTTTTGTTCCGAAGCTCAGCAGTCACCTCGGTGTGAAATCTGAGGCGGGTTTTGTGCCCTCTCTCCCCTGACATCAGCGATGTTGTTTGCACACCTCGAGCCGCGGAGGGTTTTCATGCGTTCCCTGCCATGCCCCGAGCACTGAGCTGTCAGTGTTGTACAGTCAAGTTGCACAGCCACCGCCGGGCTGGCTGCAGAACAAGAGTTCTCTGTTCCCTGCCCTGGTAATCACTGGTGTCGCTTAAAACTCAGGTACTCCAGGATTAGAACAGGACAGAGTGTGGCAAGAATGGCTGGGGAGAGGGACAGGGGGTAAACACATCCCGCCTGCGAGGAAAACAGGCGCCTCGTGGCTGGCGTCTCCTCTCACCGGCCCTGAAGGCTCGGGCCAGGCGCGGCTCTGCCTTCGACGGCGCTTTCAGTAGGTGCTGTTCAAGGCAGAGCAGTGGGAAGCTTCTGCTCCGTTTTGTGAACAGGCTCAGGTGTCTGAAATGTCTGTAGGGATCCACGTGGCCCCCTTGGATACGAGTGAAATAGCTTTTTAGGTGTTTTTCTCCTCTGAGGAGGAAGTCCAGTGAGTTCCACGCAGCTCAGGGCTTTCCCCGGTGTTCAACAGCTGTTTGAAAACTGGCCCACGTGTCATTTAAAGATAACAGTGAGAGATCGAAGTCAGCAATGTGAAAATAAACAGGGGAGACAACGAGAAAGAGTTGTCTGTGGGCACTCGTGTGACGCAGCTGCCCTCAGGTCAGGGTCACCGTTCAGCACCCACGGAGCAGCAGGACACAGGCTGACTCTAAACACACACACAGTTCTGCTTGGGGTGGGCAGGGAAGGGGGGTTCGGGCTGGTGGGTGTGGAGAGCAGCAAGAGCCAGGAGGAAGCGGCTGCAGAGCTGCTGGGAGCTGCCTGGAAAGAGCACAGAAATCCTCGGGGTTCTGCGAGAGGAGCGGTGTGGAAGGTGGGAAGCAGGCTGGGACCTGGAGGAGCTGCAGAGCCCGTGGTGGCTGTGCTGCAGGGGTCAGGCAGCAGGACAGCAAACGGGGCTGGGGCCATCCGCATCGAGGTGCAGGCCATCGTCCGTGGGACAGAAAGCCAGCTGGCGGCTCTGCGCGGTGGTGGGCAGGAGCCTTGTCTGAGGGTTCCGGTGTGAGGCTGGGGCCGGGCGGAGAGCGGTGGGGCTGCTGGAAGGGTGAGGAGGAGAAACACTGGGACCGAGGCTGCCCGGAAGAGGAGGGGAGCGCTGGTTTTCCTCCCAGTTTGTTCTCGCATGTTCGGTCTTGCAGCCTTGTTATGTTTAATGTTT
>NW_010411627.1:1707-2038 GCF_000710305.1 Buceros rhinoceros silvestris | reverse complement strand
AGGTGAACATTCCTCTCAACTCTTTAAAACCAGGAGACGCACACGCTACAAATACAGCGTCGTTTATAAAAAAGTCACAAATTTGGTATCATTATAACTTTAGTGCACGTACGATTCCCCCCACCCCTGCGGCTGAAAATCCCCCCCAGCCGGCCCCACCGCTAGCGACCCGGCCACGGCCCTACCCCGAAGTGACCCACCCCAGGAGACAGCGGTTAGAAATATCGCTCGATCTATTGATATATAGATGTATCTCAACAGCAGGGGTGTTTCCAGCCCCCCCAGTTGGCGCTGGTGCGGGGGGAGGCAGAGCTTCACACCGTGGCACTCA
>NW_010411627.1:1121-1460 GCF_000710305.1 Buceros rhinoceros silvestris | reverse complement strand
ACTCCTCTTCCTTGGCATCCACCCCGTGGCTCCTGCCCGCGCCCCCTGTTGCAGGCACGGCCAGGGCAAGGTTTGCTGCCGTCCCACTCCCTCCTTTCACCCCCAACATTGCAAATCCACCTCCCGGCCCTTCCACAGCCTTTTTTTTGATGGGGGGCACAACCCAACCGCCCCCCGCTCCCGCGGCTCCATTCTGCATCAGCGCTTTGGTCCTGCCCCGAATGCCGCTGCTCCCCGTGCCAGCCTTCCTCCCGCTTCACTGTCCCCCTCACTGACTTCGGCCTCACTCCTCTTCCTTGGCATCCACCCCGTGGCTCCCGCCCCCGCCCCCCGTTCCCA
>NW_010411627.1:399-719 GCF_000710305.1 Buceros rhinoceros silvestris | reverse complement strand
AGAGCCCCAAACCCATTGCCCCAGGGCAGCTCCCTGGGGACCACGGACAAGTGCACCCTGGGAAAATCCCTTCCCTTCCAGCAGGATTTTCCTGGGACCCCCCCAGCCTGGCAGTGGGAGCTGCCAGAGCCCAGCTACGTGGTGAGGACCGAAGCGCCATGCTCCCTCCTGGCATCCCCAGGGCTGCTCTTGCTGCCTGCAGGACCTCAGCCCTCCCCAGCACCCCCGGGGCCGGGCTGCCCTCCCTGAGCCCCTCAGTCCACGGGGAACTCACAGGGGTTCTGGTGCATGCGCCGCGCACCCTGGTAAATGCGCTGGAA
>NW_010411627.1:0-283 GCF_000710305.1 Buceros rhinoceros silvestris | reverse complement strand
CTGGTGCATGCGCCGCGCCCCCTCGTAAATGCGCTGGAAGTCCCTGTATCGAGGCGCGCAGCTCAGCCAGGCCTCGCCAAAATGCAGCCACCCCGTGAAGAGAAAGGTGCCGGGGCCCGGCTTGACACCGCAGCGCAGCGGGGTGCGGATGCTGCCCGCCAGCCGTCCCCCGGCCTGGAAGAGGGGGAACTTTTGGCGGTGGATGCGAGCGGCGCTCACCCCGATGATGGATTCCTGCAGCTCCGCGTCGTTGGAGATGCTCCGGATGCTGCCGCGGATCACT
>NW_010411626.1:19854-21292 GCF_000710305.1 Buceros rhinoceros silvestris | reverse complement strand
GTACCCTGGGCCTGCAGCTCCTGCTGCCGCCCAGGACCCAACCACGCCGTCAGCAGCCCCACAGAGACTCGGGGAGTGATGAGCTTGACCCCAAGAGCCTCCCCTTCCGCCACACACCAGGCTCCCACGGCTTCCTCAGCACGAGCCCAGCTCCAACAGCATGAAGCGAGCTCTGCGAGCCTCGCCGGCCAGCAGCCACGCTTGGCTGATGGGAGCCACAGGAGAAAGCATGTGCCCAGCCATGCTGGCACTGAAGGGACACCAGGGACAGGCTGCTGAGGACAACTCCCACCACCCTTCAGGGCGAGGCAAGCTGCTTTATAAAAAGAAAGCTACTCCCACGCAGTTCCCTGCATGCTGCAGAGGAGCTCCTGGGCTCTCCTGTCCAAGCACTGCTCTGCTGAGCTCAGCGAGTCAACAGACCCCACACAGCCCAGCAAGAGCCTCCCCACATTCTGTGCCCCCCGGCCAGCCCGAGGGAGCTGGGTGAGACCCCCGCCACCAGCGCCCCGGCTCTCACCTGGTACAGGAATCTTTGGCTGAACTGCTGCATGGCTCCTTGCAGCTGGTTTCGCTGGGACTGCCACTGCTCATAGTTCCTGACGTACTCGGCCGTGGGGCGCTGCCACGTGGTGGTCCGGGTGTTGTGGTCCACGTAGTAATACCTGCCACGAGGATCCACACGCTTCTCCCACCTGGGGACACCGGAGGAAGGTGTCACCATGTGTCTCCAGGCAGCTTGGCGGGTCCTCCGGGCAGATGCCTCCAGCTGCCAAGAGACAACTCAGGACAAACGCTGGTGTGGAGGCAGCAAAAAGAAACCCCAGAGAGGTCAGGAGGCCCAGTAGAGGGCACAGACCATGGTGGCACACAGAGGAACCTCCCATTGCCCTCGTCTGAGGGCCATCCTTGGGGCCCTGGGTACTCAGCAGTAGCTTGATAATGTCCAGCTGCTGCCCCAGAACGTGCTGAAAGCACGACTGAGAGGAGCACGGGGTTGCGAGCCCCTGCCCCAGCCACCACGCTCCCCTCATGCTCCCTGGGCAGTGGCTCAGCAGAGGATTCGTGGCCAAGTTCTGTCTTGGAAATGCGGGTGAGAAAAGCAGCCCATGGTCCTCCAAGGGAGGGAGAGCCGAGAGCTGCCGGGGCCCAGGGGTCCGGCTACAGGGACCGTGACTTTTCATTTCGCTCTGACACGACAGGCTGACTTCAGACACACGCTCTGGCTCCTCTCACCAGACTGAGACACGCTTCAGCACAAAGGCTGTTCCCAGCTCCATAACCACCAGTCTCACAGCTGCAGGAGCTCTTTTGGACGAAGACCCACCAGAAGGAAACACAAAGACTAGTGAAAGACCTGAAGCAGCTCCCTGCAAGGGCACACGAAGCCTGGATGGGCTGCCCAGCCACCAGCAGCGTCCGAGGCAGAATGCTGTAA
>NW_010411626.1:18370-19735 GCF_000710305.1 Buceros rhinoceros silvestris | reverse complement strand
GCCGCAGGAAGCCTGGAGGGGCTGCCCAGCCACCAGCAGAGTCCGCGGCAGAATGCTGTAAGCGTTCCCCCGGGACAGCTGACGGGGGCCAGGCACTGGGCTGGAGCCCCGTGCGGGAGGGAAGGAGCACCCCTGGGGCACTCCTAACCTGACCTGTCCAGGCTACAGCCTGCTGCCGTTGACAGCAGACAGACTGGGAGCTGCTGTGGGATGAGAAAGCGACTGCCGCGACCACAGCTGGACTGGAGGTAGCGTGTGCCCACAGGGACATGGGGACGCAGATGGGTTTGTATTTTTCTTTTGCATGTTACTCTGGTGGTTAAAGCCCACTTCAGCCATTCCAGCCTTGAACAAACTCAGTCTGGAGAACTGGCTGTACTGAGTTCTCTGCACAAAGAGGTGAGAATGCAACAAGCTCCTGGAAAGCATGTGGTCCCCAGGGCTGCGTACAGCCGTTACGACCCGAACAGGTCACTGATGCAAATGAAAGCATGGCCCTGATGGACGTGAGCTCTGCTTCCTCCAGGTCTCCTGAGCCGAGCAGCATCATCTTCTCAAGCACAAGCAGACCCCAATGCGGCTGAGAACATAACAGGCCCCTCAGAGAGCCCAGGGTGCAGCCCCAGGTTTGGGCCACACTGGGAGTGCCTGTTCCTGCTCACCGGCAGCTCAGCCCACATCTGGAAGCATCCGTTTTTCCAGGTGACATGAGGCCCACCCTCCCTCTGCCTTCTCCTGGTCCTCAGGCGGCCACTGCTGGCACCCCATCCCACAGGCCCATCCCTCTGCTCTGCCCACAAGCTGCTGCTCAAGAGCTCAGTCAGTTCCGTGGGCTGTTTGAAAACACGATCCTCTAACGGAGCTCAAAACATGACAGGTTGAGAAGCCTTTTCGTTTTTACAGACGCTGAAAAGGCCTTTCTGAGGCTATGGCGAGCGCTTTCAGGGCAGCAAACCCTGGGTCATCTCACCCATTTCCTTCTAGGAGTGAAAAGCGTTTTCTGCCGCCTTCCCCACTTCTGTGCACACTCCTGTGCACCCACTACAAACTAGTTCAGCAGCCGAGGTGCCGGGTGCCCCCAGAGCCCCTTACCCCGGAGGCAGAGGTCTCTCCCATGTGGTGGTCTTGTTGTTATGGTCTACATAGTAGACTCTACCGTTCGGCAGCTCTCGCTGTTCCCACCTGCAAGAAAAAAAGACAAAATCTCCTGAGACAGTTGGTACTTGCTGGTGCAGGGCTCCCTGGATGCGCGTCCACACCGCTCCAGGGCAGCTGGGGAGAGCAGCACCCCCAGGAGGAGGTGGGGCGAACCCGAGGCAGAGGAGACTGCGCCTGCCCTCCCCTCAGAAAGGCAGCGAAGCGGCT
>NW_010411626.1:17920-18176 GCF_000710305.1 Buceros rhinoceros silvestris | reverse complement strand
CGCCACCCCTGTGTCCGCAGGGCAGCGAGAGGCGGAGCATCGCTGCACGCAGGACCAAGAGACTTCGCAGGCACCGTCGTCTGCTTTAGCTCACGCCCGAACAGCCCCAGGAAGACTCCCTGCACGTGTGCCCGGAGTGGGACTGCGGCCGAGCAGCCAAGCCTGCCCCAGCAGGCAGCGAGCTGTGAGTAATTAATGAGCACGTCGTTATCGAGACTGCCCAGAGAGCCGCGGCTAGCCTGCCTCCCCGCCGCCC
>NW_010411626.1:17373-17732 GCF_000710305.1 Buceros rhinoceros silvestris | reverse complement strand
GGCGGCGGGGCGACGAGGCAGCAGGGCGGGCCAGAGCGGGGCGAGCGGAGAGGCGCTGCAGCAGCCGCGTTCTGCACACAGCCATAGCTCCAAGCACAAACTCCTCACTCCCTCCAGACACGAGGAGGGTTGGCCTCGGGCTTCACACGGGGTCGGTTTAACGTCCTGTGAGTTTCTGATGTAGTTTTCCTTTGGTTTCTCTTAATCCATCTTTAAAGCGGAGCCTTTGAGGTTGGGCTGGGGCTGCGCTTTCCCGTTGGCAGCCCTGGGGCTGGCTGCTGACAGACACCGCTCAGAAACATCGCACGGCCACGGGGCACCCGGTTCGGAGGGGGCCCCCGAGGGTTGGCAGTGCCGGA
>NW_010411626.1:16694-17282 GCF_000710305.1 Buceros rhinoceros silvestris | reverse complement strand
CATCGCGCGTGCACGGGGCACCCGGTTCGGAGGTGGCCCCCGAGGGTTGCCAGTGCCGTAGGGAGGCCGGGCTGGAAACCATTCCTGGCCATAATTCACTCGTGAAGGCGCATGCCCTGGCAGAGGGAACAGCTCCGTGGAGCACCCGGCTTTCCTGACAGCTTGTATTCTGAACCAGCAGCTGCTGACAGAGCCTTCTCCTGCCACGCTTCTGCTCTCCCCCACCCGATCCAATCTTCAGCCTCAATTAATCATCACAAAAAGCCCTGGGAAATTAATATGCCAGCTCCTGCTGTGACAGGAGAGGAATAAATCTGGGCTTGCAGAGGAGAGCAGCCACGTGGACGAGATGCTCGAAGCTCTAATGCCCCATCGCCTGGGCTCACGCCGTCCCCACTCACCCTCAATCCTCCCCAGGGGATGGTGAAGCCACAAAACGATGACCTCGGCCAACAACCGCACACGTGCTGTGACCACAGGTCGTGGGGGCCACAGCCTCGACACCGCTCTCAAAGAGGTGGGAAGGCAGAAACGGGGAGAGCTCCAGCTCCAGCCATGCTTCCAAGCCCTGGCAGTGCGCCATCCACT
>NW_010411626.1:14810-16516 GCF_000710305.1 Buceros rhinoceros silvestris | reverse complement strand
CCCGCAACACCTCAGCCCAGGGCAGAACCAATCCTGATCTCCGAGATAGGAGTCAGTTCCCCAAAAGCAGGAGGAGAACGTGAACGCCAGGCCCAGGATTCGGCTGAGAGATTGTCTGACACAAACCAGAGCGTGAGCTTTGTTCCTACGGGCTTCCCACCAGCACTGTCAACTTACTGCATCTGCAGAGGCCAGGTAACATCTGCAGAGGCCAGGTAACATCTGCAGAGGCCAGGTAACATCTGCAGATGTTGCCAGCAGCCAGCAGCACTGGATCTTTCTCACCCCTCGAACTGATCGAGGGAGAGCAGAGGTTATCTCTGATGGGAAGAGTCCAGGGCAGGACCTGCTGCACCTGCACACCTCGACAGCGAGAGGTTGCCAAGCGTTAACACTGCCCAAAGGAGTGGCCGTGAGAGCAGAGCCAGCACGACCCAGTGCTGTCCTGGCATCAGGAAGCCTTTGTCTCTCACCCCACGGTCAGCCCTTTTCCTGGGTTACCCCTGGGCAGTGCCGGGCGTTGTCACAGGGGAACTGCCTCAAGTTTCCTGTTCACTAGCGATGAACTCGGAGCTTCACGAGTGTAAAAGCACCAGCACAGCTAAAAAAAGACTGAAATCTCTACAGAGAAAAGCAGCATCCCTGCCTGGGATGTCTGGGTGACACAAGCCTGTCCACCCCGTGACACAGACGGCAGAAGGTCCTGGGCGTCTTCAGGGAGCAGGCCAGGCTGCAGCAGTACCACCGACTGGAGAGCTGCCCACTGCAGGAAGGGCTGTGGGAAGCCCCTTCCTAGACTCACTTCAGATCGCCACCAGCATCCAGACACAGAGCCGGCACAAGGCTCAGGTGGAGGAACCCTGTTCACAAACAAGACTCCAAGGCACGACTCTGCTCATGAGACTTCGCAGGAGTCACATCCTGCAAAAGCCCTTTAAGGACCCTCTTTCCAAGGTCAGCTGCAGGTTACAACCTTCTTCGGAGCATCTAGAGACCACAGCACCGCTCACTTACAGTGAGGACAACCCCAGCCACATGTCCCACCCATCCTGCCCACGCTGGCATCCGGTGCTTCAGAGATGAACGGGTCCTCAGCCCGGGGCACGTGGAACCAGTGGTGCCAGCAGTCATCACTGGAGGGGCCAGGTCCTCCAGGCTCATTAACAAGGTTCTCTGATCAACGTAGCTCTGAGGACTTGGAAGTCCTTTATGACAAGCGGCTCTCAAGCCCCCAGCTACCATTTTGGTGGCTGTAGGACATCTCCGTGGCAGAGGATTTCTGGGTCCCTCAGACCCATTCCTCCGGGTGCCCTCATAACTGCAAAGAGCCACGCAGAGAGCTGCTGATGGTGGCAGCTGCTGACTGAAGTCCTCTGTCCCCATCTCACACCCTTTACAAACAGGAAACAAGCTCACTGCTCCTCAGGTCAGCAGCTCTTGGGTGATCTGGAAAGCAAATTTGCTGAGGGCTGCCTCGCCCTGCGGACAGCAAATCACCACCATGAAAGAGCAAGTTGTGACAAACTTATTACTGCTGACACACAGCAGCGACCTCAGAAACAGGAGCACTGGGGGCAACGAGCCTTGCCCAGACCATCTTGTCCAGTTCTTCGCAGGAACTTCTTCCCTGCATCCCATCTGCCATCCCATGAGGGACACAGCTCGGAGAGATGCACAACAACTGCCTCTTCTTCGGAGGACCCCCA
>NW_010411626.1:14190-14515 GCF_000710305.1 Buceros rhinoceros silvestris | reverse complement strand
GGGCTGAGGCAACCCTGCAGTCCAAACAAAACGCCCTCCTTATGTAAGAAACCACAGCCCCACGCCTCTGCCAGGCAGCATAATGCACCTCTTTGTGCGGGCGAGACAGCGCTGTGTACACACGCCGCTAACGACCGTCTGTCCCCCGCGCAGGATCATCACTGATAGGAACCAGATGCAAGAGCCAGCGGCTCTTGTGCCCTCCCCCCTTTTGCTATCGGTCCGCTCGGAAACCCCTACGTGAGAAGCAGGAACCCCGCCAAGGCCTCGAGGGCAGTGACTGGCGGCCCCCGCACCACACAACCTCCCCCGCTTCCCAAGGGAA
>NW_010411626.1:13818-14072 GCF_000710305.1 Buceros rhinoceros silvestris | reverse complement strand
CTGCACCACACACGCTCCCCGGCTTCACAAGGAAATGCACTCTGCCTCAGCCAGGAGGACGTGAAGGAGGTTCCGGGCACTGGAATTACTCAGAACACCTTCCAGCACCCTCCAGCCCCTAGAACAGACTCCTGGTTGTGTGAGAGATACCTTCATGCCCACCACATCTGGTGCAGATGTTCAGAGAGCTGTCTGAGCAGAATAAATAGCTCTGAATCCCCACATGAACTCAGGCGCTCTCCACTGCATCGCAC
>NW_010411626.1:12884-13634 GCF_000710305.1 Buceros rhinoceros silvestris | reverse complement strand
GCCCCCCCGCCAGCGCTGGGAAAAGCTGCCACCCCTCCAGAGGCTGAAGGGAAGCCGGGTGCTCTCCACCACCCCACAGATGAAAGGAGACACTGGAAGAATGAGGCAGGGCTCATGCAGACAACAGGAGGGACACGACAGCTTTCCGGCTCTTCAGCTCCTGTGAGCGGCAAAGCAAGAGCGATGGCTCGTGGGCACCGCAGCGACTCTGCATAGCCACCCCCATGGAGCTGGGCAGCGAGGGGCTATCCTGCATCACTTTCTGCAGAGCCCACTGCTGCCAGAGCCGAGCGGCCTGGACTCATCTGCACCCCTTCTGCCTGAGGCATCAGTGCCTCCACCAGCCCAGCCAGCGGCATCCCCATCTCCCAAGCTGAGCCCCAAACCACCAGCCAAAGCAACACCCTGGAGTGGTGAGCCAGCCAAAAGCAGCTAGACCAGGTCTCAAGAGATCCCCAGAAGCTCCTTTACACCACCCCAGGGCCATTGTGTTTTGTTCAATCCCTGTTAGTTTGGCAGGGCCCGCACCACAGAGAGTCCCACAGACTCAATCCTCTGCTCTCCTTCCCCTGGGAACGCCTCGAACGTGATCTCCAGCTGACCGAGCCACTACCCCGGCCAGCCCAGCAGGTAGCTCACACAGCACACGCAAGAGTGCTGCTGCCCACAGAATCATGGACAGGCAGGGACAGATACACAAGGAGCTCATCAAAGGTGTCTCTAGAGAGCCAAATTCCACACGCTCAGCCT
>NW_010411626.1:9732-12739 GCF_000710305.1 Buceros rhinoceros silvestris | reverse complement strand
CCAACCGCCTCCCAAAGCTCAGCAGCTTCATCCTCCTCCCTGGCATGAAGTCCTGCATGGGCACCCCAGTGAGACAGGCACAGGGAGGACATGGGCCACCCTCTGCCCAGCTGGACCAGGTGCAAGTCCACGCAAGTCTGACGTGTCTTAGAAAACAGGACTTGCAACCTCCCCAAGCCTCTAGAGACCCTAATCGTGAGATACCCACGGGCTCCTCTCCACCCCAGGAGAGAAACAACAGCCTGCTTCCACCTCGGGCTGCGCAGAGGTGGGGAAAAGCAGACCTTCAGTCTACCTGGTAGGAGCAGAAAAGGGCGTAAGCTCTGGCTGGAATAAAGACCTTTTTCAGAGCACTGGACTTTTCCAGCTGCCTGGAAACAGGAAGCGCCAAGGCCAGAGAACAGAAACCCTCACACACCCGGCATAAAGGCACACTGAGCCGTTAACCCTAATTACCTGTGACTGACACACGAGCGAGGCCCTGACCTTCCAGGCATCGCCTCAGCCAAAGGAAAATAAACAGCTCCCTTCATACGAAACACAAGCCATTTTCAACGCCCCCCTCTCACTGCTTTGCCTTTTCAGTCCAGCGTTAAAGGTGTCTGAAACACAAGGGGGGAAGGACCCAGCTGCAGCACGGAGCGGGGCTGAGCCCAGAGCCTGCCCGTCACCACCACCAGCACCACTCTCCTCCCAGCTACTTCCCCACGTCCAACGAGGAGGAGGATGCAGAGCATCCGCACCAGGAGAAGAAGGGGCACAGCTCTGCGATCCCCTCAGCAGCCCCAGGAGAGCAGAGGGCTCTGCTGCTCCCCTGGGCACAGAAACCAAGAGGGACACAGGGACACTGCGGGGACAGATCAGACCCCGGCCCAGAGGCCAAATCCACAACAGTCTGTTTCAGCCCGACAGCTCAGGGAGGGCAGGCTGTGCCAGGTGAGCATGGGCACAGGGATCCCCGCCAGGCATCCCCAGGCCCCCTCCGCTCTGCTGATGGTGGTCCATCATTTCCACCAGCTCCTGGTGCAGCACAGCCCCCTCCCTCAAGCACCCTTCTCTTCCAGCACACAGCAGCGCCCTGGTTTGCTCGCGTCCCTCCAGCCCTCCTTCCAGGGCCATGCCTCCCTCCCCAAGGGCCACAGGCGCTCCGCTGCACTGGCCCTGTCGGGGGACCAAAGTCTTGAGCAGATGGCAGAGCTTACCCGGGGGGCAGAGCATCCAGGGCTGGCACCGCTGCCCGGGCCGGCGGGGCACTGGAGCCGGAAGCAGCCTCCTCTGTCTCTCCAGAGCTGGGCAGCGCAGGAAGGGCAGGAGCCGCAGAGCTGTCAGCCACGCTCGACACTGTCGGGGTCGGTACACTCACTGCTGTTGCCGGCCTTTCCTCTTCGATGTCTGCAGCAGCCACTGCGTCTCCGTTCACTGGAAAGGCAGAGGGCAGAGACGTCAGCACCCAGGAAGGGTAACGGGGGCCTGCACAGCCCTGGAAGCAGAGCACGTGGTGGGTGGCAGCCACCAAGCACGGGACTGACGGTGCTCTCAGCAAAGGCAGCAGCTCCTTCCCCCAGCGGTCAGATCCCTGGGGAGCCACCGCCTTTGTCCTGAGACTAAAGCAGAAGGTGTGCTCAGTGTCTCTTTTACCACCTGCAAACGTGCTTCGTGCCTGACAGGGATTTAGGTAACGAGCAAGAACTCAGACACTGCCGGTGCAGCGCGTCCCCACTGGGCTCAGCAAGCCGGCTGCGCTGGGAAGAGCTAAATGTCACTGGATTCCACTGACTTTTGGAAAAGGGAAGGGGAAGAGACAGAGCAAAGGAAAATTACAAAGAAAACCTGATGAGGAGGAAAATGCAGACAAAAAAAATGAAAGGGAATTTGTTTGACGAATATTTATTAGTTAGCGAAAAACCCCGGAGACCTGGCAGCCCAGCGGAGGATAACTTTTGCTATAAGACATCCTGGCTTCAGCAGCAAAGCAAAAGCATTAAAAACAAACGAGTAACAAAGTAGAAAAGGGTACAGACAGCTCCAAAAGTCAGAGCTGAGACACGCAGAAAACCGTGAAGGAAGTATCTGGGTCTAAAAGCCCCAGTATTTAGAAGTATTGGAAGAGGAAATCTCACAACAGTATCAGCCCCCCCAGACGGGAGACTGAGGACCTACAGAGGCACCGTGGCAGAGGCAGCCTGCTCAGGCACTTGTGCCTGGCAGCTGCAGGGTAGCAGGACAGCATCCTCCAGTCCGGAGGAATCCTGGTGCACAGCATCGGCACCAAACGGAGGCCCCCAGGCAGCATCTACTGGCAATGAAGATTTCTGAGGCAGAGGCTCCCACGACTTCCCCGGAGTCCTGCCAGCCCCAGCCGAGCAGGTCTCTGCTACTACTCTCTAGCAGGCCGTGGAAAGGCGAATTTAGAAGCTTCAAGATGTGTCAGTCTTCAAAGGGAACCTGCGGAATGACCCGGTACCTGCACCGGGATGGGTGTGATCTGAGTGCTGGACAAAGCAGGGAAAAGCTGATCCAAAGTTCACCTGATAAGGAAGGAAGGGCCTCAGGGGAAGACAGGTCGGGCTGAGCAGTGCGGCGGTGGGGAAACTACACCGCGAAACCATCTCCTTTCACTGCCAGATGAAATTACGGCTGTGAGTGACAAACGTAATGGGGATGTTCTGCCCCAAAGCCACGATAGTGTCACCAAAATGTACTGAACTGAGGAGGAAGAGGAATGGGTTCCAGAGGCATTCCACAAGGCACAAGACAGAGTGCCCAGCACCAAACCCAGCCGCCCAGAACGCTCATCCCCCATCCTCGACGTAAGGTCATCGCTGACAGGACTTGTGAGAGACGTGGAGGCTGGTGAGTGGCAAACAGCGGCAAGGACAGCACAGTCTGTGGAAGGCTGGGGCCGGGCCAGTAAAACGTGTTTTAAACGAACCAAAGCCCAGCAAGCAAGTTGTACTCGGGAAGAAAAGCTGTCCACAGGCTGAGGGAGCGTCCCCTGTGCAGCGAG
>NW_010411626.1:6992-9577 GCF_000710305.1 Buceros rhinoceros silvestris | reverse complement strand
GCTGAGGGAGCGTCCCCTGTGCATCGAGGACACGGGGATGGCCGGGTGGGCACAGGGACACCGCGCAGCATTGGCTCCTGGTACAGTGCTGCAGCAAACGGCAGAGACGAGCCGCAGCCCTGGGGAGGGGAGCACAGACCGGGAGCCACGGCCGAAAGGCAGCACTTCACGTCAGCCTTCCACTCCTCCCAAAACGGGCTGTGGCAGAACTGCAATTGCATTGCTCCAGTTTTTTCCAGTGAAACAGGGGGAAAATATCATCTTCCCTTCGGGTTGAACGAAACATTTCCTTCTGTCCGGAACAAAGCCCTCTGCTTCTCCTTCAGGTCTCTGACAAAAGCCAAAGAAAGGACGGCGCTGCCAGCAGCAGCGCGGAGGAGTGGGAGAGGCTGCGCTGCTCGGCCAGCACCACCGGAGCCAGAAAAGGAAACGGATTAAGGTGTTTGTGGCTTCATCATCAGGCTGCTCCCAGCCCCGGCTCCACAATGTATTTATTTATGGCTTTGTGGACAAACCCAAGAAAAGACAAGAGAAACCTGTCAAAAAATACCCTGGGGCTAAGAATTAGCCGCCTTTTGAGAGGCGGGTTTGTGCCTTCTCTGGTACTCGACTGCCAGCGGCTCCTCCCCACTTTGGTGGGCAGAGGGCTCAAATCACGTTCGCTGAAGGCTGCTGGGCAAGTGCAGCCAAACGCTCCCGACCCTGAAGAGTGTCCACTCTGCTGTGAAAACCGCCCTCCTCGCTGCCGGGCCAGCGTCCGCTTGGAAACCCGGAGCTGGGTGCGGTATTTTTTGTCAGGGAGACTCCAGAGAGAAGGCACAGAAACGACTCGCGACAGGCAGCACAGACCCCAGCAGCGTGCTCTGCGGAGCTGCTTGTCCAACGTGAAATCAATACAAACCCATCAGCTCACCGGGAGGAGACTCCCAGGCACTACAAGATACGTTATTTCAGCAGAAATTAATTTTCTCCCATAAGACGCAGCCCCGAACTCTGTCCCCCCACATCCCACGAGCGCTGGGTCACCTGTGCCATTGGCCATGCCGTTGGACACGCTGCCGGCCGAGAAATTAATTTTCTCCCATAAGACGCAGCCCCGAACTCTGTCCCCCCACATCCCACGAGCGCTGGGTCACCTGTGCCATTGGCCATGCCGTTGGCCATGCTGCCGGCCGTGCCGTTGGCCATGCCGTTGGCTGTGCTGCTGGCCGTGCCGTTGGCCATGCCGACGTGCTGCACGTTCTTGGCCTGCTGCCGGTTCCGGCTCCTGGAGCTGGGACTTTGCTCTCCACTCCCCGTGTTTTGCCTGGCCACTCCAGCTGCACGTCGGTGCGTCCTGCAAGGGAACAGAGCACGGGAGGTGAGACACACCTCTGGCCTCACAGAAAACCCCGGTCCTGCCTTTCTGCCTCGGCCCTGTGCTGTTTCTCCCCTAGCAGAGCTGTGTCAGCCTCCCCTGAGAAAGGCTGGGATGCAGCCAAGTGCCTCTGCTCCTCCGGCAGTGCCCTGAACTTTGTGCCACGTACTTGGACCCGCCAGCCTGCCCACGGGTCCTGGCACCCGCCTGCCAGCGGTGGAGTCCATGGAGGAGCCACCTGGGTGACAACGACCTTACTTTTGTCTGCAGGAGCTCCACCTGCCAAGGAACATCCCTGGGTGCTCACAGCCAGAAACCTGCTCACGTCCACCTCTCTGAGAGGTCCCACACCAGCACCAGCTCCTGCGCCACAGCGGGAATGCTCACCAGTGCCTTCTGCCCAGCTGCAGCCTTGCACAGAAGCAGGTGAGGAAAGCGGAAGCGTTCGCTGCTGCCGGGACAGCTGTGGCCTCTGGCAAAGGAGGGAACAAGCAGCCAGGAAAGACGGGAGCTTAAATCATAGCACAGGTTGTGACCGGCTCAGACGCGGCTGCTCCACCTCTCAGGGGGGTCTTCTCTTCGTGCCACACTGGAGCTCCCTTGCCACCATGTCCCCATGGCCAGGGCAGCTCAGCCCGCAGCACTCCCCAGGCAAATCTCCCCCTCCATCCACCCCAGCCCCTGAGGTGGCCCCAGGACATCCCAGGAAAGGCTGGGGTTTCTCCTCCATTAAGAATCTGGTTCCTGCAAGCAGGGAGGGGGACAGGGCAGGGCGGGAGGAGGGATGCTGCCTCCCTGGGGGAGCAGAGGCAGAGCCCGGCCACCTCCACCCAGGATCACAGCCCAGGGCACACAGGGTGAGGACCACGGGGATTAGGCAGTTGTTCGCCCCAGCCAAGTTCTCCCCTTAAAAGGGCAAAACCCGCCAACTGTCCCCATGTCTCAGGGCTGGGAGGGGACGGCAGCTTGGCAGCAACAGGGCACTGCATCAGCTGTGCCACCCTCACCAGCAACCACTCACTCCAAAGCTGCTCTCCCTGGGGAATGGCTCATGGCAGCGGGCAGAGGAAGGGCTGGGAGCGGGAGGAGACATGGGAAAGCAAGAGATGGCTGTTGAAAATAGATCGGGTGAGAGCCACGGGCAGCACAGCCCACAAGCAGGAGCTGCCGAGGCCGCTTCGACCAGCCACGGAGCTTCCCAAGAGGGCAGCCCCACACAGGGGCTCCT
>NW_010411626.1:5432-6938 GCF_000710305.1 Buceros rhinoceros silvestris | reverse complement strand
GCAGGAGCTGCCGAGGCCGCTTCGACCAGCCACGGACCTTCCCAAGAGGGCAGCCCCACACAAGGGCTCCTCAAGGGGCTCCTCAGAGGTTGAACTCGCCCCAGAAACCCCGGCTACCCCCAGCACACTGCTACCTGCTGGGGGTTCTCTTTGGCCACCAGCACCTGGGGACTGGGAGCAGCTGCAGGTGCGGAACAGGCTCCTCTTCCCCCAGTCAGGAGGTGAAGGTGGCCCCTCGCTGCCTGTCCCCGGGGCTCTGCAGGGCACACCAGCACCATGAGCCTCCCGAAAGCTGGCTGGGACCCACCTCCCCACACACCGCCCTCGGAGCCCTGGCCAGGGGCAGTGAGCAGGTGGCACCACTGGCAGGAGTCAGTCCCACCAGAGGGACCCCTGAGGCACGGGACGGGTTTGGTCCCTGCCCTCCTCAGCACAGATGAGCTCAGAGCTGCCCAGAGAGTTTTTAGAAACCAAAACAGGATGTTTGCAGGCTGCCAGCCGGCCACACAGGGTTAACAGGCCTGAATTAGCCGGCCCGCCGCCCAGCCCAGCCCTCCTACCAGTGCTCCCATCTGGGCATTGTCTTTTAATAGACACATGGAAACAAACCCAGCGAGGCCACGTGAGAGTGGCGGGGCTGGGAACGTGCTCTTAAAATAGGAGTGGGGAGAAAACAAGGCAGAGGGCAGCTGGGAACGGCTCCTCACAGCCACGCTGGTGGGACGGGGCAGGGTGCGTGGAGGGCAGCCCATCTCCCAGGCTGCTGGAAGACCCCTCCTGTTCCCCAACATCGACTGGGGACCTCGGGTGCCTGCCCCACCGCGTGCTCAGCCCCATCACCCCTCCTGGCTGGAGCAGAGGGAGCAGACGATGCCAAAGAGGAAAGCGGCGTCAGCCAGGGTGACATCAACCTTTCAGCTCCCCGCCTCTGCCAAGGCAGAGCCCTCACGCCACAGGGGCTGACGTGGGCCCTGGGCACAGCATCCAGGAACAGCCACCTCCTCCTGCCGCGGTGCCAGAAGCTCCTGGCTCGAGATGCCAGCAGCGGTGGCAGCACCGGTCTCGCTCAGCACACCAGATCACGAACTGAAGAGGAGGGAAGGCAGAGCGTGACCCCCAGGAAACACAACTGGGAGAGCCTCAGCGCCACGCGGGCTCAGCTGCTGAAACACAGAGCCGAGAAATTCCTCCTGTCCCTGCAAAGCGTGGAGGAGGCAGCCACACGCCCCAGCCCTCATGCCTGCAGTGCCAGGAGCAGAGATGCCACCCGCATACAGCCACTCTGGAGCTGGGGCAGGAGGAACAGCCCCTCACCCCATGGCAGCGGGACATGTGACCAAAGAAGTGTCTGGCTCCAAAATCCCGAACCTGGCTCCAAAACCCGAACCCAGCTCATTCCTGTTACCCACTCCCTTCCAGCTGACCCGAGACCCATCTCACAGCTTGTTCTCCGAGGCCCTGAGCAGTGCCCCAGCCCCTCTGTGGGGCAGCAGCTGGCAGCAGACC
>NW_010411626.1:4905-5296 GCF_000710305.1 Buceros rhinoceros silvestris | reverse complement strand
GGCCGCCGGCAGACCCCGCGCCGCCCTCCCCCGCCGCCTCTCCCCTACCCTGTGCCAGGGCTGCAGCTCCCCTGGCCTTCGCTGCTGCTGTGTCACACCATGCTGGGGACATCCCGCAGCCACATGTGGGGCTTTACAGAACGAGGGGCCTCACGAAGGGAGAGGACCCGGAGAAGTGTCTCCCACCTGCCCTCGGGGTGGGCATTGCATGTGCCCATTGTGAGCTGAGCGGTGACTTCTGGATGTCACACAAGCAGAGGACACAGAACTCACTGCGCTACAGAAATCTTCTGAGTCTACGTGAGCTCGTGACAGGGGACAGCAGCTCCTCACGGCCCTGCCTGGATCACAACACCTGAGGTGGCTGTGGGCAGGCAACAAGCCAAACTGC
>NW_010411626.1:4387-4786 GCF_000710305.1 Buceros rhinoceros silvestris | reverse complement strand
ATCACAGCCCCTGGGGTGGCGGGGGGCAGTCAACAAGCCAAGCTGCTCTGTTCCCTGCTGACAGAAGGGGCCCTTTTGGCCAACGCAAACGGGCCCCCTCGGCACCCACGGCACCAGCCAGGAGCCCTGGGCTCTGTTTTCTCTCTGCACAGAGGGCTGTGGAATTTCACACCCCGCCACCAAGAGTAGCAGCAAATCCCAAGATGACATTTGTTCAGGAGAAGAAAGAGAAGCCCTGACCCAGCAGTTTCCCTCAAGGGGACAGTGTAGAAATAGCTGAGGAGCAAAGAATGACCCTTTTCTTCCCGCCTTGCCTGGGAGCCCGTTTGCCGCATCCATCACCAAGCCCATGAAAATAAACACGGCTCCGCGTATAAACAGTGAGCACCACACCGCACT
>NW_010411626.1:3768-4192 GCF_000710305.1 Buceros rhinoceros silvestris | reverse complement strand
GGCAGCTGCCACCGCGGAGGGCAACGCTCTGCCCCACGCAGCAGCACGACATCAGACAGTGGAGCTGGGTCCAGAACAACCCTAACCCGGGGGGAGTGCAGGATGAGCTGAAAGCGAGCAACGGTGTTTCCGCAGCGGAGCAGCCATGGGGCTGTAAGGACTGCAAGCACTGCTGGCGGGTCTCAGGAGGTGCCCTGCAGGAGAACTGGCCAGGCCTCACCACGCTTCTCTCGCACGCTCACAGGTCAAGGCGACACCAAACGCAGAAGGTACTTCCAGGCAACGGAGTCAGAACCGCGCAATCACCAGGCTGAGCCCCGACACGAGGTGTCGGCTTTGTAGCACCTACCCACAGCTGCTGAGAGGCTGCAAAGTCCAGTTTCTGCCAGGACACCGAGTGCGCTCTCGCCCTAAGAAGGCTTTA
>NW_010411626.1:2798-3643 GCF_000710305.1 Buceros rhinoceros silvestris | reverse complement strand
ATAAGGAGGCCCAGCCGCAAGAAAAGGGCACAAGCTGCCCAATTTCCCATCCCGCTCCCTCCTCGGGCGGGAAACAAACACACAGTATGGAAGGACAAGGTCACTTTAGAGACCCAACACTGTTTCTCCCCTTCGCTCATCTCTCGTACGTGCCCCGCAGATGAGGAAGGAGCAGAAAACTCAAGGTGTGGGGCTTGTTGCTCCTGCACCTGGGGCAGGCAGAAGCTCGGGCGGGCTGCAGGCACCCTCTCTACAGGCACACGCAAACCAGAACATCTGCACAGGCTGCTGGGCCACTGCCACGCTCTGGAAGTATAAATAGGTGTTAAATTCAACTCCATGTTGACAGCGTGACACGTCTCTCAATAAGCACAGCTCCAAAAGGAGCAGCGCTGAGCCGCTCCAGCTCAGCGAGAAGGCAAGGGCGGGCACAGTGCCAGGCGCAGGCTGGCCGGCTGCCCGGGCACTGCGTTTCCTTTGGAAGCAGCTGCTATTTCCCTGCAGCTCTCCTTGCGCTGCTCCTCCTGCTCTCCCTGCACCTCTGGAAGAGTCCCCTGTCACCATCACCTGGAGAGGCATCGCGCTTCCCAGCCTGGCCCAGTGCCTGGCCTGTGCTCGTGACTGGAGCTGGGGTCCCTGCAGACCAGCCCTTCGCTGGTTTGCCTGCTCACAGCCTGCCCCACATCGCCCTGACACACCATGCCCTCAGCTGCCAGCGGAGCAACTGGTGGAAACTGTCTGGGCCATCGCAGACCTGATATTCCTGGAGAAATAAATGCTTTAAGGGGGGCTCAGGTCAGCCACGCCCCAGCTGTGTGGCCACCTCCCTGCTCTGCTGCTCTCCA
>NW_010411626.1:1405-2593 GCF_000710305.1 Buceros rhinoceros silvestris | reverse complement strand
CCCGCAGCCACCACCCAGCAAGGGACAAACTGGTGCTGCCAGCGCGGGACCCTTACCTGGGTCTGCTTCCAAAGCAGTTTGTACTGGGAGGCTGGTGTCTGCCCTCCGTGGCTGCAGCCATGCTGCTGGGGTCCCGTCCAGGCAGCTGGGACCCTGAATGGGTGAAGAAAAAGAGGGTGAAGAAACTGTTGAAGCATCTACGAGTTCTGCCTTCCTTCCTTCCCTCCCTCCTTCCAGAAAGAAGACCCAAAAGAACAGCTCCAGGCCTTACAGGACAGACAGACCCTGCCTTAACGCCGAGGTGCTCCCCTCTCCCACTGCTGCACGATGGCATTGCCCATCCCCACAGCACCCTGCAGCTCCAGACACAGCACCACAGGACGGGCAGCACCAGGAGAGAGGCCACATTTCAGACACCAGATTTCACAGGCTTCCTCTCCCAGCAAGGACAAGAAAGAGCCGAGGGAAAGCAATCACAGACTGGTTTGGGTTGAAGGGACTGTTAAAGCTCCTCCAGTCCAACCCCTGCAGGGAGCAGGGACATCTGCACCCAGAGCAGGGGGCTCAGAGCCCCAAGGGCCAACCTGACCTGGGATGGGGCCAGCGATGGGGCTTCTCCCACCTCTCAGAGCAGCCTGGGCCAGGGGCTCACCACCCTCAGCACCAACAGTTCCTCCTTTACATACTCTTCCAGTGCACCAGGCCCTGTCCAGCACAAGCTCTGCTCGCTCCCCAGGCAGCCCCGATGGGTCAGACGTCAGTCTGTTTCCCCCAGGGAGCCCTTCTCTGAGTGGTTCAGTAAATACAGGAGCCGTTTGCCCATGCAGGACAGTGAGGGAAGGGGCTGGCTAGCGGAGGGCCGGGAGAAGGGCTGCTCCCCTCACGCTATCAGGGAGCCGGGGCGTGAGCCTGTCACTGTCCCACTCCTGTCCCACTGCACACTCGCTCCCACAGGAGCCCGTGCACAAGCCCAGGATCGGGGCAGACAGGCCGGAGCCTCACCTGGGGGAGGAGGCGGCTGCTAACACTCGGAGGCTGGCTCAGAGGTCCCAGGGGCCATGCTCTCAGCCCCACTCCTCTCCCCAGTGTGTGCACGCGGGGACGGGCGGCACTCACCCTCTGTCGCGGCACTGCCATTAGGCAGGTTTCCCACGTCAACAGCCAGCCCGTCCAGGAAAATCGTCAGCT
>NW_010411626.1:1061-1312 GCF_000710305.1 Buceros rhinoceros silvestris | reverse complement strand
GTCCAGGAAAATCGTCAGCTCGCCGCCGGGGACAACGGTGCCTTTGTTCTCCGTCTGCAGGTCCAGGGTCAGCTGCCTGTTCTCCACTGCAGGAGACAGGCGACATGGAGAAAGAGACCAAACAGTCACCACTCAGGATGGCTCCACCATCCCCAGGACGTACATCAGCCTCCTGGTCCCCTCCAGGCCTCCCCATGCCCGCTCCCTCGGGGCCAGCTGTCCCAGTGAGCACCACCAGCACTGGCCCCACA
>NW_010411626.1:0-851 GCF_000710305.1 Buceros rhinoceros silvestris | reverse complement strand
CCCCTGGGGCGGAGCTGCCCCAGGGCCCCCACTGCCACTCAGCCGAGACCAGCATCGCTCACAGATCCACACGCTGGAGCTGGGGGGGAGATCGTGGCGGGAACGCAGAGGGATTTGGCTGCTTTGACACAACACACGGGACAAGAAGGATCCTGCATGAGGGTGACCATTGGCAGGTACCTGGGACATTAACCCCAGGATGGGTACCCACCACCCTGCAGCTCTCTGAGGTCTCCTGGCAGCTCTCTCCTGCACAGAGAAAGAAACAAGGGGGGTCCCCAATGCCACTGGGGGGCCACCAGCACCCAGCATGGTTCAAAAAAGGCACAGGGCGAAGTGGCTGTCCACACGCCTCCACAGCCCCCTCCAGCCACACACACTAAACCACCTCCTGTGGGGCTGTGACCCACAGGCGATGGGAGACCCACACAACCCTCGGTGTCCTTGGGCAGGAGGGGCTCGTGCCCCATGGCAGCAACGCCTGCTGGAGCCTGAAGCGCCGAAACATCCAGCTCCACCATGGAAGGCCAGAAAACTTCAGCTGTGCCAGCCTGGGACGCCGGCCCAGACGCTTCCTGACTCATTCCCTCAAATAATATTTTTATTATCCACAGATTGCTCATGACACAATGGCACCATTTTTCAGCAACCTGCTTTGTCCTGGTCCACCACAGGGACAGGACACAGTACCTGCCACCAGGAGCAGGTTGGGTACACGCTCCCCATGGACCCCTTGTCCCACCTCCAGCTCTGGGATGAGACACGCTGGCAGGGTCCCAGGGTGTGCATCTGCCACCTAAACAGCACCTTGGGAAGTGACTGTCCCCCTGGACTGGGGGCACTGGGGAGGC
>NW_010411625.1:32932-37785 GCF_000710305.1 Buceros rhinoceros silvestris | reverse complement strand
CATGCCCGTGGGGCTCCCAGGGCCGGCACAAGGCTGCGATTCAGACCGGGGGCTCTGCGGAGGTCGTGGCGCTGGCCCGCAGACCTCAGTATGAGCCCCGGGGGGAACCGGAGCTGTCTCGCCCCTGGGCTGCCCTTTCCCAAGCTCCAGGAGGAAGCTTTGTCCAGCCCTTTCTCAATGGCCAACGTCGCCTTCCTCTTTGATGTCTTTAGAAATGGAGTTGTGCAACCGGTTGATGGGAAAGCTGGTCCCACAAGAACAGCCCCGAACAGCCAGAGCGTTGTGTAATGACAACATTTGGCTGTTTCCTTCTATTTTGTTTTTAATTTTTATTTTTTATTAAAGCCCAAGAACACAGCCCAAGAACCTTCCCAGCCTGAGAGGAGGCTTTCCCTGGGACTCCCCACAGCCAGACTGGGACTCTGCCACTGCAAACACCGCTCTGTGGTTGGGAAGTTGAGGGCAAGAGCTCTGCCTTCACACCGCTGCTCCTCGAGGGCTCTGCTCTCGGTCAGACCCACAGCAGAGGAGCCCAATTTCTTCCCCTGCCTGAGCTGCCCACAGGGAGAGGGCTTGGAAAGCAACAAAGCCACTTCTTAGGAGTTCCAATCCAGTTGAAGGGTCTTAAAACTCTGCTCAAAAGTGACAGAGTCCCTTTGAACTTGGTAGCCGCAGAGGGTGTCACTAAAAACAAAAGTGTGTTTACTAGAACACAGTGTCTGAGATGGAGAACACTGCAAATACTGCAGGAAGTTAAAAAAAATAAAGGAAAAAAATTAAAAGTCCACCCAGGATGACTTAAATCCCCTCCCAGTGTTGTCCGGGAGCATTTTGGGGGCTGGTTCCCCTCTCAGACGGGAAGGAGGTTCCTCATTTAGAAAGAGGAACCCGACGGATAAGGAAGTGCCTGGCCGCTGGCTCCGTGTGCCCCTGCCCTTCTGTTTACAATCCCGGGAGGATGCTGCTCCGAGACCAGCCCTAACAACTGGCTGCCTGGCAGCCCAAAGGCTCAAAAACAAGCTCAGGGTGATAACTGCAAGGGGGGCTGGTGCCAGCACCAAGGGGCTCCTGCAGCACAGCCATGACTTGCAGGAACACGCAGCCACAGCTCCGCGGTTGGACTCAAAGGTCTTTTCCACTCTAACAGGTTCCGCGATTCCATTGACCTGACCCTGCCGGCTGTCCTCGCAGAACAGCCACAAGAGCTCCACGTGGTACCTCGTGTAGCTGTAGCTGCTGCTGAGGAAAGCAAACTCGCGATCACTGTGGTTGTGCCCTTTGTGGGGTTTATCTCCCTTGGTGGGTCGCAACAGGCATGACTGACCACGGGCTCCAAAGAGCACATGCAAACAGTGAAACGACAGAAGAGTCCCACACCCAGGGCTGGGAACCAGCAGAAATTTTCTGTGAAGTCTCTGTTGCTCCCCTCACCCTCCATCACACATCTCATTCCACGTTTGAGGAAAAGGAGCAGCAGGGAGGTCTCCCACGGGGATGTATCCTCTCTTTTTCCATACCAACCCCAGCACACGGCAAGCCCCAAGGGCAGCAGATGCGCCTGGCGGCTGACCTGAGTTCCAAGCTGTCCCGCTGGACAGCAGATGCTGCCAGCAGCAGCTTCACCCACTGGAGAGATTAATTTAGTGTGTTTTCTGGCTAAAACGAAATGCGTTTTTACCCCCTTACTCATTATCTCCCTCACCTCCAGGAAGAAACAGCCACCAAACTCTGGCGGAGGGGAACTATCAGGGTCAGTCACTCAGGGATAAAAGAAATCAGGTGTCTGAAAGGTGAACTTTGAGGTGTGAGCTGTGGCTGAGCAAATTCAACATCTCTGCCATGCTGCGCTGGTAATGGTTCATTTTCTTCCTATCGCTCTATCGCCAGGGAGAAGCTGGCAGATCACCATGAAACACGCTGATCAAAGCCAGGGCCAGCAGGTTAGTACGGGAAAAAGATCTCTAGCAGCAAGTGAAGTCATGAAAATCCATAAAGAGCAAGCTAGCGAGTAAGGATTTAATTAAGATCAGTTAATTAATTAAAAAAACATTTCTCAGTGTGACATCTCCTCTTGAAAACCAGTGTGAAAGGTTTGCCAAGAGGATCTCGTGTAGTGACGGTCTTCATCACTGATGGAACTCACTCACAGATGTGCCCAAACCAAGCAGCCCCCAGGCCTTTGGGAGGTTTGGGCTCATTTCTGAGCTCTCCGTGCATTGGACTCAAGTGCTAATTTCCTCTGGATCGAGGTGGCTGAGAGTTAAAAATCCTTTTCCTGTGAATTGTAAGTAATTCTGCTGGTGTGTATCAGCACTGACAGCCCCTGCGCTGAACCCAGGCCCCGCGGGAAGCTGGCCCTGAGACCACTACAGCCAGAAAACTGCAGGTGACAAACTGAGGTTCTCTTGCCATGGAACGGCTCCAGCATAAGCAGTGATTTCCCATCACTACCCTGCCAAAACATCTCGGCCTTCAGCTGGAAGAGGATTCCAAAGACTGAGTTCAGGTTTTGTGGTTCACGACCTTTCTTACACTAACGCCTCTCCACAGGCATGAGACGCTCCGATTCATTGCACGTAGGTCCCTGAACAGCCAGGCAGTGCCCATAGACTTTGGGTTCTTCTGCACTGGAGATACACCGAAAGGAGCTGCAGCTCTCCACAGGGCAACGCAGCTCCCGGAGAGCTCAACGCTCCCCCTGTAAAGCGGCCCCAGCGCTGGTTTGGGTGTCTCTGCACTGCGCTGCCGTGGAATAAGCAACCTGACAGCAAAGGCTGTCAGCGCGACGATTGTCTCACCTATTCCTCCTGCACTGCCTCAAAGCAAAGCCGCATGGCGGGCAAAGGGATAGCAAAGAGCTGCACGTAGACACGGCCATGGTCACACACACCTGAACAGAAGCTACCACCCGCTACGACACGCACTCACTTCTTTGCCAAAGAACTTCTCAGAAGGACGAAGCACGAGCTAGTACCATTGGTGTCCTCAATGCCTCTTCATCCAACATAATCCCATGCTACAAGGAGAATCCAGCAGAAAACATTAACTCTTGGAGGATCTCGGCTGCCCAACAGCTTAGTTTACACAAATACCAAGCAGAAAAAGTAGTTTGACAATCGCACAGAGCACGAGCACAAAGAGGATCTGTGACAGGGACTGAAGCAGCTCACTTGTGAGGACACGATGCTTTTGATATCCAACTACAACCTGAGCGCAGAGGCATAATGAGCAAATAGTTCAAGAACCGCAGTTGTGCTGGAAAGGTGACGCTTTCCACCGAATAAAGCAGCATGTTCCTAAGGGGACAGTTCTGACTGCTCGGGAACTGGAGGAGTTTGGGGAGGGCTCAGGGGGCTGCACCACCCACAACAGCGAAACAAGAGTTCACATGCAGTTTGTGCTCCAAGACCTCTCCCCGAACGGGAGGATGTTGGCAAGGGCATCTCGCCAAGCCCAACCCCATGCTGCAGCTTTGCATGAAGGAGGAGCAGGCACCCAGTCCCTGCTCCTCAGAGCAAACCAGAGCAGCTACAGCAGATCGGGATTGAAGCTGGGCCCCAGCCATCCGGGGACATCTGCCCCTTTCCACACCCCAGCCCCAGCTGGTCCCATCTCCGCTGCACATTCTAGACGAGGCAGAGTGTAACGAAGGGCACGGCGACAGGCGACGCACAGAGAGATCCCAGGGAACGAGCCAGGGGAATCTCACTCTGATTTTCTCTTTGCAAATGCTTTAGGGGCAAATGTGAATCACGTTGTGGGCAGTGAACAATTTGGAGAGCGTGGCATTGCTCATCCCATGCTGGAGGACAGCCTGCCTGCAGGAAAACATGGACTGAGCAAGCCCACGACTTGGCTCTCTGAGAATTGTGAATCCCTGGGTTTCTCGGGAGCTCCACCCACAGCCTGACCTGCTCTAGGGATGCAGGGGCCTCGGGATGGGTGTTCTGGTGAGGAGCATCCCGGAGGACTGGCTCCCTAGCAGGGAGATGGCTTGGATCTGAGTTAAGAGCCAGGCGGTGGCAGGACCCCCCGAGCACTCTAGTCAGGAATGCAGCAGAAGGTGGAATGGGCCTCCCCACATCCCTTCTCTGACACTAGCTCTGCTCTGCCTTGTCTCACCCAGGTCACTGCCAGCAGACAGAGCCCAAAGCATCCAGCAGCGCGGACTGCGGTATGAGTTGGTGTGTGTGTGAGCCAACACCAGCCAACTGTTGCTTTCCAACCACCCTCCCATGCCCAGGTGAGGCAGGCAGGCCAGGCTCAGACCCACCCCCAGACACAGGCATGTTTGTAAGGCTGGCAACACCCAAACCGGGCTCCTGAGCAGATCTGCCATCACCTGGGGATCCCAGAGCCAAACCAAGCCTCCACAGAGCTGAAGTACAGCCCTTGGTGTCATACACACACACACACACACACACACAGAGATGCTGGTGGGACTCGCTGCTGCCAGCCAGGCAGGACCCATCTGAAGCTGCAGGCAGGAATTTCTCCTCCTGACCCACAGTCGTACCAAGAACTTCTCATCGCAGGCTTGCTCATCTGCCAGGCTAAAGGGGGGTGGTGGAGGGGCTGCAGGAGGCAAGGCAGAGCCGGGGGCATGGTGTCAGACACGAAGCGGCTCCGGCGGGGTGCTCCAGTGCCAAGGTTTCATTTACGAGGGATCAGAAGCGTTTTCTCCTTGTGTCGTCTTAAAATAATATTGTGCGTTTCCTCGAGCTGAATGTCTCTGCTTTTCCTCCTTAGGATTCTTGCGGAACCACTTCCATCAGCTTCTGGCACAGGACTGTGGCAGAGACTACGGGCAAGAAAACAAGGGGCAGGTCAGGGATTGCACGCAGGGGACCAGA
>NW_010411625.1:31179-32823 GCF_000710305.1 Buceros rhinoceros silvestris | reverse complement strand
CTGAGCTACCGAGTCAGGCACAACAGCAGCCACAGAAAATACGAGCTGGTGCTTTTACTTCCAGTCTGTAAAACTTGAGCTTTCTGGTGCTTCATGGCGTGTTTGGCAGTCACCTTGCCCGGTAAAGCTAATTCTAACTACACACACAGTCCAACTCGGAGCAGTTGGAGGTGATCAAATTATCTGCAGGATGAATATACACGTGTTGAAAGTTCATATGTTTCTAACCAGACCTTTGCAGGATTATCGCTCCGTGTTCCCAGAATATTTTCTATGTTCTCCCTACAAGCCTTTGGTGGTGGAAAACAATTAATATGGTAATTTGCCACCCAGGCACCGCAAAACTGGCTTTTCCAGGAACTGAGCCTAATACTCAGAATAAAAAAGTGAGTGTGTGTGAGACAGAGAGAGATGGGGAGGGAAAAAAAGAATAACCAGTGCTGAGCCCTGCTGAAAGCCTTTTTCTTCCTCATAAAAAGCATCCAGCTGAGGCTGGGCATTTCTCCTCGTCTGCTTTTCTAGGTCACTCTGTTGTGTGAGACCTGGGAGGCAGAGGGTAGAGTTCAGCTACTTGGGCAACACAGATTGACTCTGTTGTTCAGACAGAGGTTACATGTGCCAAGCTCAGCCTCGACGTCCCTTCAAAACACACTGTGCTGTGGCGCCGGCTGGCGGAAAACCCTTCGCGAAGACACCTTACGAATAAACCTCGTAACATCAAAACACCCAGGGGGTTTTCCCCTCCCTGTGCTCTGCTGCCATGTTCTGATGCCAAGGAGAGCTTGGACTGGATCAGAACTGTGAGCACTGGCTGAGCAATGGGTTGGGAGCAACGTGCTCAGCGAATTACGCTCCACTGCATAACAACGATCTGGTTGCCGAGATGGAAAAACACCCAACCCGTAAGATTTGGCCCAGACTCTGCGATTGTTGCAAGTCAGGGTGCGCTTTGGGTGCTTGGTAGATATGGTCATCATCAGGTTCAAACTTGTGCAGTTAAAGAATCATTGATCAAAGCCAAGACACTGAAAGCCCCACTCCGCGAAGGCGCCAGCGCTGCTGGTTGGAGCATGCTCGGCGGGGAGCTGCTCTCCTTGGAGCAAAAGCCCAGTCTGCACCCTTGCTCTTCCCTGCTCGTACTTACAGATGCCTTGGAGAACCCACTTGGGCTTGTTTTGCCACCAGACCCCGAAGAAGTAAACAGGAATCCCACTGAAGATGATTGCAAAGCCAATGGCGCATTCCTTTGGCGTCATCCAGAAGGAAACAGCGATGAGAAACAAGCAGGCCAGGATGAAGAAAATGGGCAGGCAGATGTTCACCTAAACACAGACCCGAAGAGCAGGTTACAAGCTGCACCGGGGGAGCAGGGTACCTTCCCAGCAAACTTTGTCTTGCCCCCACAGCAAGATTCCTCTCCAGAGAGGGAAGGAGGTCCTGTTGCACCGCACACGCCTGCGTGGATGGTTCTCCTGTCTGTCCCAGTGCTCTGAACAAGGTGGACCATGACCCTGAACTGCCACGGGGAAGGTACCGATTTAGGCAGCTCTTCACCTAATCCTGGAGAAAACAGACGTTGGCGAACACCTAACACGGACATTGAAAACAGCAAAACAAAGCACAGAGCTGTGGCTCGCCAAGAGC
>NW_010411625.1:26047-31073 GCF_000710305.1 Buceros rhinoceros silvestris | reverse complement strand
AAAAAAGGCGCGGCGCTGGGCCCCGCCGAGACCCGCGAGCCTTTCTCACCACCTTGTTTTTGACCCCATTTCCATCCTTGAATGATTCCTTATCAAATCCAAATTCATCAGATTCAGCAGCAACCACCGCACCAGCCACAGCATCTTCACGGCAGGTCCTCGGGGGAGCCGGCTACGCTGCTCTGAGCAGGGCACCGCTGTGAGCAGCCCGGCTTTCAGAGGAAAAGCCCCAAACCCAAAGAAACACCGTGCAGAGAGTCACTCTGGCGTGGTGCTGGTACAGGTCTGCGAGTTTGTTGCTCTCTGGCTGCCTGTTGCCTGGCAGAGACCTGAGAGCGCTGGGGGCTGAGTGAGGAGCATGCCTTTGAGGAAGGCAGACGTGCTTGTGGCTGACATGATCTTGGCCTCCTCCCAGCCGGGACACGGTACTGCCAAGCTGGCCAAGGACAAAGAGAACAGAGTTCTCCTCTCTGCAGGCGTGGGTTGGTCCGCTCTATTAAAAAACTATTTTAAGTGAATTCCGTGAGGGTACAGTGTGTTTCGCTGAGAGCCATGGCCATGGGGAATATGTTAGTCAGCCAGAGCTTCCCGCTGGGCTACCCCACCAGGACAGAGAACACCCCACATCTCTGACACCCAGGGCCTCCTTCCCCCTGATCTCCCTTGGCCATAGCAGCTCTCGGTCCTCCAGGGACATCATTAGCCGCAACAATTACCACACCGATCTCACCTTGATGGGCCGTTCCAGCTCTGGCTTCTTGTAACGCAGCCACAGCATGCCGATGATGGCCAGAGCCACGCACAGCCAGTTGAAGAAGCTGAAGAAGTTGATGACTGAGAAAATGTTGTTGGAGAATGCATAGAGCAGGGTCATGATGCACTGCATCCAGGAAAAAAAGCCATTAGCAAGGGCAGAAGGCGAAACCACGTATGATACAACAGTAAATACAAGTATTTTAGAACGCTCTGCCAGGAAAAGAGTCACGTGGATTAATTTTTACTTAAGCTATTTTTTATTGGAGCAATGTCAAAACAGAAGTGGAATGAGAGGATGTGATGAAAATCAGAGAATCAGAGAAATGTTTAGGTAGGAGAAGAGCCTCATGGAGTCCCCCTGTTCCCCAGCACTGCCAGGTCCCCCCTGACCCCTGTCCCTCAGCAGCACCTCCACACGGCTGGGAAACCCCTCCAGGGATGGGGACTCCACCACTGCCCTGGGCAGCCTGCGACACGCCTGCACAACCCCAACGGGACAGAAATTTTTCCTCAGGGACAACCTCAACCTCCCCTGCAACAACTGGAGGCCTGTTCCTCTTGTTCCGTCGCTTGTTCCTGGGGAGCAGAGACCGACCCCCACCTCGCTGCACCCTCCTGTCAGGGAGTTGTCAGAGCCAGAAGGTCTCCCTGGAGCCTCCTTTGCTCCAGGCTCAACCCCCCCAGCTCCCTCAGCCGCTCCTCAGCGCATTGTGCTCCAGACCCTGCTCCAGCTCCGTTGCCCTTCTCTGGACACGCTCCAGCCCCTCAATGTCCTTCTGGGAGAGAGGAGCCAAAACTGAAGGAGAAGGGTCTATCCTCTCCTGTAGGTACAGGCAGGAGTGGTTGTGTCTGGAGGCGGTCCCCAAGCAGCTCCCCTCCAACCACCCTGGTGGGACCCATTACCACTAGCAGCTTGATGCCCATCAGTGCAGACCCAGGTGCTTACCGTAAAGACAAGGGATGGCACAGGAGTGAGAAGCCTGGGGTGAATCATGGACAGGATTGAAGGCAAGTGTCCTTCTCGAGATCCCACGAAGAACAGCCTGAGGTGCGGAGACAGAGCAGTTACCATCTTTGCAACAGTGCCGGGGCAGCATGGCTGAGCCGCTCAGGCTCCACGCAGCTCTTCCACCTCGGCAGTGCCTTGCACGATGCCGGCTGCGCCCTTTTGCTAGTCACTGCTTCAGCAGCAGGGCCCCCTAGGATCAGAGCCCAGCTCAGGGTGTTCTGCACACACACAGTGGAAAGTGCCTGTCTTAAAAGAAGGCTGGAGATGGACAAAGAATGCAAGAAAAGCTGTATTTATATCCTCCTTTCCAGAGAGCAATGAGGTGACTTTCCTGAGACAACGCGGGAGATGTGTGTCAGAGCTGGAACCATCTCAGTCCTTGTCCTGCCCCATCCTTTCTCCTCCTTCTGGGGGATTTGCAGCCCTGAAGTTTCCTAAACTTCTGCTTCTCATTAAAGCCACTTTCTCAGGCAACTCCACTGAGCCCCAAGCCCGCGTTCGTTTATGTTCTAGTAACTTCAACAGGACTTTGCCTGAGGAACAGAAGGCTGAGACCACTGAGAGCATTTCCTTTCAACTGGATACAGTTTTCAAGTCTCACATTTTTTTCTCTGAATTCCCCACATGGCCTCCAGACCCTTTAGACTTTGTGTCTACCCCCAGCCACTCTTTGGGGCACGACTCCAAACGAACAGCCGCTAAGCATGACTTGTAAACAAAACCCACAAAGTTGAGCAAGAAACCTACCGGGAGGAGGTGAAGAGAGATCCGTTAACGGAGCCAAAGCACGATAAGCCAACAAAAACAGGTATGATCCAGGACATGACGCCGAGGTGGTAGTTCCCAAAGTCCTAAATGGGGGGCAACAAGACAGGTATTTCACACCCAGAATGTCCAGCTGCCTGCAAAGACTTCATATTTATCACAACCGCCATCCCAAAGGTCAAGGAGGAGGTTCAGACCCGCAGCTATTGCCAGGTGCTGAGTAAGGACCTGGGACACTCCGACCGCGGTGACCTGGAGCTATGGGTTCCTATCACCGACTGGCCTGTGCTGCTTCCCTGCAGCTTTACATCAATGCTACTACATTGAGTTCAAGACCCGCAAGGGCACACGACAAGAGTGATGCAACACAGGCCGGGATCTCCGGTACCTCTGCACTGCGCAGGCTGGAGCGGGGCGACCTGGTTGTAACCCAGAGGATGAGCTCTGTCACCTGAGTGGCCCAGATCGACTTATCCCAGACTGGGAGAGTCCCCTCGAAGCACTGAAAGATCCTGGTAACACTCAGCCTGCAAGGTCACACCACACTGCTCGCTCCCGGAGCAGTCAGGACTTCTGACCGCAACAGCATTTTAATTAATACAAGTATTATTTTTCTCTCTTAAATAAAACTGGGAAGATACAGATGGAGAACAATCTAGATCAGTATTGGCTGAGTGACCTTTTCCCACAAGTAGCCGGCTTCGGTAACTGATGAGAAGTCACGAGGCCAGCAGCAACCTTGCATATTTATGAATGGAGAGCGGCGCTCACCGACTGCCCACCCTTCCCACTCCCTGCAAGCGATCCCGCCTGGGATCACGCTGTCCTCCCCTGCTCCCCTCACAGCTGCTCTTTATCTCCTGTCAGACGTCAGCTTTTCTGTAAGCAGCCACGGTCAGCTGGGGACGCACGAGGGGATGGACGCAGAGCTTGCAAGGCTGACTCAACCAGCCCTAGAAAACAGTTGAGCCCCATCAGAGAGGCCCTATCTTACCACAGCCACGGCTTCAGACATCAGCATCTGCTCCGTCGACAGGGTCGTGAAGTAAGCCAGGTTGGTCAGCACGTAAACCAGCGTGACTACAGGTAGCGAGATGATGATGGCCAAGGGCAGGTTTCTAGGAAGAAAACATCGATTGGAACGGAGTGCTGCCGCGCAGAGAAGAGCTGTGGATGCCAGGACCGGCAGCTCGTGCTGCAGCCCTCCTGCGTTCGCTTGAACTTTACTGGAGCCGTTCGGCTCTTCTCTGGCTCCCCAGCACGGCCAGTTTCCCAGCACACGCTGCTCGCCTAGGAGGGGGGAAGATGCCCGCACGGGGACAGCCTGGAGCCCGGCGGATGAGGAGTGACGGGTTGTGGCAGGAGGGACTTTCTGCATGGAGAGACTGGCTGTCCGGGCGAGCAGTGATCCCAGATCACTGCAAAGGTGATTAATTAAAAACTACCCCCCCACGTCTCTTGCTGGCCAGCAGCGTTAGCACCCTTCTGGGCAAAGGCGAAAACCCCTTCTGGGGGGTTTCTTGTGGGAGATGGAAAGGCTGGGGTTTAGTGGGCAGGTTCCAGGCTCTACCTTTGCAGCTGGCCAGACTGATGAAACTCAAAGGAAAATGAGCTCAGACACAGTCCGAGTGGGTCTGGACAGATGCGGCCACGCTGGTACGCATTTGCCTTTCCCAGCAGTCTAACTTAATTTGCCAGTGGAAACTGAAACAGGAAACCCTGCTTGATGCCACGTCTAATGGGTCTAGTGGAGCTCAAAGCCCCAGGAGGAGAGAGTCAAATACCATGACTGCATTCAGGAGACACGAAAATAATTGCAAACTGCAAACCCCTTTTTATAATTGTGTTTGTCAAGGAAAGGGCGTATCAAATGTGACACTTCCCAGCAGGCTCTAACCACTGCCAGGGGCAGCCAGGAGTGGGCTCCTGCACAAGTGACCCTGAAGTGCTTCTCAGGCCCCTTCCCTACAGGCAAACATCGTTTATCAGAAATGTCCTGCCTTGGCACAGCCCACCCTCGTCTCACCAGGTCCCCTGCACAACCCCGAGAGGCTTGAGCCGTGCAGAAGCAGCTATTGCTCAACCGCACAGGAAGAGCACGTGACAAACCCATGGACACACAAATACCCTCACGGGAGTTTATACGAGACAGTAATAAAGCCACGAGTGCTTCTTCCTCGCCTTTAATTCCCAGAGGTGCCATGCCAAGGAAGCAGGACTTTCCAAGAGCACTGATAATATTAGCAGCACAGGAAAGCAGCGTAAACAACAGCCCTTCTCGTACCGAGATTATTACTCCCCTTCCCCTCTTCCAGGGAGGAACAATAACATTAATTTACGTCGTTCTCTATTTCCCCAGAAGAAGACCTTGGCTTCTGGGCTGATTAGTGACCCCTGGTACACAGGGTGTTCCTCCTAGGTGTCACAACACCTACCTGTAGGGATTTATCATCTCTTCTGTAACAAAATTCAAGTAATTCCTGTAATTTAAAAAGA
>NW_010411625.1:22693-25944 GCF_000710305.1 Buceros rhinoceros silvestris | reverse complement strand
AGAGCGGTTAATTCTGGTTAGTCCGTGGAACAAACAAAGCCCTTCAACTTACTCAAGGGAATTTTAGGAGGGACAGAGAGACTGACACCGCCCTGCAAACACAGTCTGGGGACAGAAGGAATGAACCACAGTATTTAGCATTGAAAAAAGACAGAGAACTGCATCTTACCATCCTCCATAGGCAAAGAGACCACTGTACAGAGCTAAGACGATGTTCCCCACGTCGACTTTTGTGCCCTCGAAGGAGTGCTCAGGAGCCAGGTTTGACACATCACCTGCAGGAAACAAAACCAAGGGTTGGTGCTGATGGACTGGGAACCCCAAGGGCCTTTGTGGGTGTTGAAATAGAGAAACCCGGAGGCAAAAGCTGCTCTTAGGATACTTAACCATCATGCTAGTGCGTTTTGGGTTATTTCTATCAGGCTGATTCCTCCGGTGTTACAGTGTCTAATTAATCCAGAGCGTGCACCAAAATAATCAGCCCCAAACTGGTCATTACTGAGTGCTCAAGACTTTCTCACACTGCACTGTGCTATCGCCGAGGTGACCTCCCCGATATTGCCCTGCAAAGAAAACATCTTGGGGACCTTCCTGCTGGAAGATGCTATGAAAACAGACATTGTCACATTGTCCTCTCGACTGAAAGCTGCTTTCGCTCGATAAAACCCCAGGATTTCCTCCCACTTCCAGCAGCCACCCAATAAAGCAGAAACCCAGGATTTCCTCCGGTCCCACCAGCCACCTGACAAAGCAGAGGGTTTCAGCCATCCCTTTGATGGTGGGAAGTCAGGTTCTTTGGGGCTGGAATGACACAAGTCAGCTCCTTCAGGGCTTGGATATCAAAAGTTCCTGTTATGTATCTGCTTTGGAAATAATAAGCCATAAATAGACGACTCGATTGTACCTTGGGTAAGAACTCTCCCGCAGAGGCCAAGGGTTTATTTATTTCGCTTAAAAACGTTCTGCAGTTGTTTTGTTCCCTGCCCTTTGATGTGGAGCCTGGGTGCAGGCTGGGGATGGCAAGGCCACGCTCCGCTCCCTGGACCCAGTGCTCCCCTTGGTGAGGACGGAAGCAGGGAGCGAGGCAGGATTCAGCAGGGCACGTTTGCATCTAGGAAGCCCTGTCGAAACCCATGTGATTCCTCTTAGGGCACAGATCTTTATTAATTGCCCGAGCAACTGCATCACATGGCAGTCAGCAGGGCCTGGAGCTTAACCCTTCATCCCGTAGCACAAGGTACCCAGGACGTGCAAGGAGGGCGAGGGACACCAATACAACGGGTTTTCCTCTGGATGGCCTCTCCTCCCATCTCGTGCCAGACACGTTCACTCCCCTATGCCCCCAAAAGCCACTTTTGCAGAGGCTGGGCATCAAATATGGATGCACAGACCTTTAAACCCTCACACTCCCCCTTCTCTTGGTGAGAAAGGGCGACTTTTCCTGACCAGCCTGCTGGTGCGTCCCTCACTGACGGGGCTTTGCAGAGGATGCTCCAAATCTGTGCCAGTGACACAGAGCTGCACGTGGGGAGCTGCATCTTGGCTTTCACTCCCTCTGCCTGACCCTCCAGCTCCATCCCCATCCCTCCCATCCTGGGCACTGCTCCTCTTCACCTCCTTCCTCCCTCCTCCTGAGTCCTAACCAGGGCAAAAAGATGTTCCTTAACACAGCCTGTGAAACGCGCTCTGCTCACAAAACCAGCTCCCCTTCGCCTTTTTCCCTGCTCGCTTCCCTCTTGCAAGTGGGTGCTCTGGGTGTGAGCTGCCAAAGAGCCGGGACCACAGCAGCAGCACATGCTCTGGGCCATCGGGTCTGGGGAACACGTTTTCCAAGGCTCCTCTTTTCCCAGTCCCACTGCAGATTGCAGTTCTCCACTGGCGTTGCCTCGTCCCTCGCTCCCAGCAGCTCCCCACACAAGGAAGGTCTCTTCGGAATCTGCCTGGGGACATGCTGGTGGTATCCAACGCCCCTTCAGCCAGTGAATCTCCTTAGCAAAAGGCACCGATCGTTGGTAAAAAGTGGGGTTAGAAAACGTACATCAGGGTGCAAGAGGAAAGCCAGGAATTGCAATGAGACTGATAACGCTGCGAGTTTAACCTTAATTCCTGGCTTATAGGGTCACTCCTATAATCTTAATTTAGCATTAATGCCCTGGCCTGGCTGTGAATAAAGAGGCTGAGCAGGAGGTGGCTGCGTGCGGTATCACATTCTGAATCCCTCCGGCTCAGCTTTCCCGAGTCTATTTTCTGCCCCTCCCGAATAATCACCAGTCTGGTTCTTTCCGGGTCTTTTGTTATGGGAATAAGATACACTCTTGGTGAACAGTGACTGGAATTAGCTACGGGAACAGCACAGGATGGACGAGGAGAGCAGAATTGCTCTCTGGGTGGCTCAAGCACCCCTTGGGACATCTCTTCTCATGTTCCTCCAGAGCCCAGCTCCCATGTGTGCCCACTTGTGACCACCAAGTGCACCGCGTCGGGAGGATGCTCAACCTGAGAGCAGCGTCATGCCGTGGGATCACCCCTCCACATCTCAGCCACAGCTGGGCACCAGCTCCCACCAAAAACCTCGTTCTGTTTGTCACAGGCAAAAAGCTCTCAGGCCAAACGTTGCTTTTTTGGAGGCGCCTGCAGGTTTCGCTCCGTGCCTTCCCAGAGCTCACAAAGAAAACATGGGCTGGTGCTGCCGAGGAAGGGCTGAGCTGCCACCCTCGCCCACCTGGCCAGGAGAGGAGGGGAGCACCAGCGGTCCCCAAACAGAAACCACACGCCTGGATAAAGGATGCGCCACCCCTTGGGAACTGCAGCCACCTTCATCGTCTGGTGATGGTGCCTGGCTGGGTGCACAGCCACTGTGGCTGTGGGTCAGCACTGCTGCTCTCCAGGACAGACGGACACAGCAGGTGGAAAGGCAGTGCCCGGCCGCTACAGGAGTGGCACCGAAGCGAAGAAACTAAACCAAAGCCTGGGATTTCACGACTCTGTGGGTGGGCGGGAGATGGCGGCCAGAGGGTTGGATGGGTGGGACGTAACTAATTACTCACACACCTCTTCCTCACGCCCTCCGCGGCACACACCTAACCTGTCTCTTTGAAGCACCAAAATGCAGCTACGGGCGAAGGAGTGGCAAGTCAGGGTGGAGGCAGCCAGGAGAGGAGGCTGGGTAGGAAGAAAGGGGCTTTTTGATCCTCCTCAACACACAGAGAGCTGACACCTCGCTGCCCTCTCCCTGCCTCACCCAGCAGGAA
>NW_010411625.1:14240-22585 GCF_000710305.1 Buceros rhinoceros silvestris | reverse complement strand
GGAATTGATGCCCTCCAAAAATTTGCAGAGAGTTGCTAAAATTCCCATCTCTGCTCCCATGGCAAAATGAATTTAGCAACATGTCAGAACACTATTAAATAACCAGAGGAGCCAAGACCTATCTCTTCCTGCTCCATGGGGACAAGCATGTGTTCTCAGGTGTCCACATTTGCCAGGACTAGATGACCTTTAAAGGTCCCTTCCAACCCAAAACGTTCTATGATTCTATGAACTTTTGCTCCTTTCATGCTTTATCACATGCTGGTGGCATGAGAGGAGCCTGGGCTCCTTCACAACCGCGCCCCGAAGATCACATCCCAGCAGAGCAGCCGTCCTCTGCCACCATCATCACAAAGCTCTGACCCATCCTGCCAGCCAGAGGATCACCAGAAACATAATAATTTGTGCCCAGCATCGATGCCTTTACGGACATAACTGGCACCACAAAAGAGCCAAGCTCCAGCAGCATCACCAGAAGGGCATCCCAGATACAGCGGGGGAGCTCTGACTGTCCCCTGCTCTCGTTAGCAGCCCCATGCACAATTAGACAGAGGTTTGAGGAGTTGTCAGACAGATCCTTGGAAGAGAAATCCATCGCACAAAGATACCTCCTGTGGTGCAGAAGACCCAGAGGTGCTGGAGGCTGAGAAAGCGTCCAGGAAGCACCAGATGTCCTGGGATACATGGGCAGACACTGGGATCGACAATCTGGGACACTGGGTAGATGATCCAGCGCTGTCAGTCCTACCTCCTTCCTCTAATACAAACACTCATTAGAGCTGCTGCCAAGCCCAGCCTCGACTGTTCCGTGGTGTGAGATGTCTGTAAGCGAGAGCATCCCAGGCAAAGCCGTGCTCTGCCCACCCTGCTGGCTCCCCTGTCCCCCCTAGCCATGGCTGCTCTCTAGGCAATGCCCTGCCTGTGCCCGGCACCTGGTTTGAACTGCCTGTTCCACTGCACTCTGCTCTACAATTAACCAAATTAAGGTAACAAGCTCTGACATAAACCCCATTTGCTGATCCTGGCAGCCGCCAAGACTCGGGTAATTGTGCCGGCAAGCGATGGGTCACCCAGGGCCTTTCTGCGGGACCTATTTCGGGTCCACGCGCTGCATGTTCAGATCCTTTCTTTGAAAAATGCTCCTTTACTCCCCAGTCATGTCCATTCCGTTTTTAACAGCACAGCAATCCTCTCTTGCAGAAAGCATTTAATGGTAATTAGTTTTAACTTGCCTAAACAGCGAGGAGAGGGAACACAGCCATCCAGAGAGCTCAGCAAGAGGAGGGGGGCCCTCAGCACATCTCGCTCGTGGAGGAGACCAAGCCAGGGAGAAATGTGTTGTATATATGAAAAACCCCAGAGGAGAAGATCCACTCAGCTGTTGAGCCATTTCCTGAGAAAAGCAGCAAGAATTCAATCGACTGAGTCAGAAAAACAAGACGGCAAGAAGCACGCAGGGGCCCGGGTGAGCAGAGCATCTCCTCGGCAGCTGGTGGCTCCCGGGAAGCACGCTCGGTAGCCACATAACCTCTTCGCTCCCCTCTGATCGCTGCCTCTCTGCGGACAGCTTTGCGTTAAGCAGCCTTCAACAGCAGCTATGAAACTTGGCTCCCGTAGCAGAAGAGTTGTGGGGCTGAAAGACACCGCTGGAACCTTGGAAGAGCAGAGAGGACATCCAAAGAGGAGCTGGAGCTCCTGGGTTTCATCCCAGTTCTCACCACTGGCTGTGGACAGGCTATGACACTTCGCTCGTTTCAACTACTTCCTTCTGTTTTATGAAAAGTTCTCTCCTCCCTGTGCTGGGAAGTTCTGTCAATACTGTTTACCAAGAGTTGTTATTTCTCCTCCAGACTGAAGCCAAAGGTCTGGGCTCCTGGCTTCACTCCACCTCAAGCTACTCAAGCTTCACAACTCCTCCTTTTGCAATGGTGTCCACCAGTGGTGTCCACCAGGACAGCACTTGGGCCAGAGAGACCTTTCCCACTCCTCCGTATCCTCCTGATGTCACCAAAAACCCCTTTCACACTCCTCCTCCTGAGCAAACACCTCTCGATTTTCACAGCCTCCGTGTCTGCTGAAGAGAAATAGAGCAGCAGACCCAGAGGCAGCTCCAGAGCCCTGGAGCGATGCACAGCACACAGAATGCCATGCCTGCTCCGGGAGCCAGAAAGCACAGAGGCCGTGCAGAGCCCTTGGCTGAACGGGGTCCCTTTGATCCTCAACACAGCATGGAAAAGGGTTTCCTAGGTGCCCCCTTGACTGTCCCTGTCCGGGCAGAACAGCAGCAAGGTGCAAAGCCTGCACAAACCACCCGGGGGGTTTCCAGCCAATTCCACAAGCTCATTTTTTCTTTTCAGATCTACACAACATGTTCAATCCACGTCCACAGGAACCTGTGATGGAGAACGATAAACAAGAGAGGCACCTGACCAGGCTCTGCAGCGGCCAACCTCAGCCAAGCAGCTCCACGTGCAGCAGAGCCAGGAGCAGTCGGGGCGGGCAGATCCT
The DNA here is from genome assembly GCF_000710305.1 of Buceros rhinoceros silvestris. Taxonomy (NCBI): domain Eukaryota; kingdom Metazoa; phylum Chordata; class Aves; order Bucerotiformes; family Bucerotidae; genus Buceros; species Buceros rhinoceros. The sequence goes on along the minus strand of NW_010411625.1, from coordinate 20,077 downwards.
CCTGCCTGACACCCACACCTCTAGCAGCAGCCCAGCAGCGGAGGGCTGTGGGGAGGCATCGATATAAAATGCAACAGAAGCACACACGTACGCACACACGCAGAGCTATCGGCCGCGTTGATACCCCTCAGGTGTGACCCACCGCTTCTGCTGCAAGCAAAGGCTTGGAGAGACAGAGGGGAAACACAGCAGAGGGGCAGGGAAGCCAGCTGCACAGTATCAGCTGCTCTCTAGCTGAATAGCTCTGCGTTGCTGGGACAGCTGCACTCTCACATCAGCTGCCTTCAACCCCACGGAGCCCACAGCAGCGGTCAGCAGGGTCCCCAGCGCCTGGTCCGAGATGTGCTCCTCAGCCCCCAGCGCAAGGCACCTACCAGATCCAGCTCAGCACGCGGCAGTTCGTTCAGGGTGCCGGCACCGAGCGACTTGCCACAATCCGCAGCTCCCGGGACATGGCAGCAACTGAGATGTCAAGGCACATTGCCACCCTGAAGAGTTAACGCGGCGAGGAGCCGCTCCAGCTCACGGCCAGCACAAGCAGCAGCACAGGTCACGGACCGACTCCTTCTGCACTTCAGGTTTGGGGCTGTTTTTTGTTATTGAATTCATTTTCTGTATTTTTAGACAGGCAACTTCACCCTTGTCAAATGTGAAAGCCCCAGCAGGCTGAACTCTGTCCTCGAGTCTGGAACTGCCAAAAATTTTCTGGGCAGAAAGGGCAAGAAAAGAATTGTCTGAGCAGAAGCGAAGGGCTGCTCCCAGTGCCAGGCAGAGCAGCAGGCTGCCAAGCGCGCTAACCTGCCATCCCCACCTGGCCCAGCGCTTGCACTCTCCTCGGGCTGGAAAAGAAATCAAAGACTGGAGAGTGAGAGGCCCATAAAACATAATCGTGTTGTACCAGCCCTCCAGCATTAAGACGCCTGATTAATCTCCAACATGTGGCTGATGTGATTTAGAGGTGCAGGATGCTGGCAGCCTTCCCGGCCTCTTTGTTCGTGCTCTCCTGCGGTACAGTCTTCCACTCTCCAGGTGCTCCGTGAAGAAGAGGGAGAGGAAGGGAAGCACAACAGCTTTCCATCAAAGCTTACTGCTGGAAAATCATGTTCCGAGTGCCAGGGCAGCCAGAGACAGGACGGGCAGCTGCAGGGCACGGTCTTTCTGCACAAGCCTCAGCCCAACACGCAAGGACACACTCAAAGCTCGAGGGACGCTTTCTACCCATCACCTTTGCCTCTTCTTCGCCAAAGAGGATCTAGAGCGTGAGTTAGCCACAGGCGGGCTGGGTGCACACCCAGCAAACAAGCTTTGGGCTCCAAACTCCTCTCAAACACCTACAGCTCCACTGCCAGCTGATTCTCGTGTCCCAGTTTGTGTCCTAGAGCTGGTCCCTTGGGTGAGCTGGTCCCTCTGGGCACCTTGTGGCAGACCTCTTCAGCTGGGCTAAGTGCTCATCCATCTCCAGACGCCTGAGCATGATTAAGTGTAGGTACAAATCCAAGATACTCAGACAACCGCTGCTATTGTTTTCTCACAGTATCTGTGTGCCATTGTGCTCCGAGACCAGAGGGAGACTGAGATTCTAATTACCAGCCACAACAAGCAGTTTTCCTGCCGTGTCAGCAGGACCCCTCCAGAGCAGCCCTGCCTTCCCCGTGTTTACGGCTGAATCCTTGCTGCTGCTGCCCGCAGAGCTCGCCCCCTCAGTGCCCCCCCTAACCCCGGCTCACTCCAGATCTGGCTCAAGGGGATTTTTCGGGTTGTTCAAGTGAATGCCACTGGCAGCAGAAAGAGAATCTGGGAGGAAAGGAAGAGTGCGTAAAGTTTCCCTCCCTCAAGTCTTTCTTAATCACAGGATTTTTTGGGGAAAAAAAAAGGCAAAGAAAGAAGTTTGGACAGGGAACATGCACATGTTAATGACAGGAGGTTTCAATCTCTGTTTCGGTACTTTCAGAACCCCTCCTGTGTTGAGTTCAGAACTTGCCAGCCATGACTATGCCTCTAAATACACTTTTACAAAGAGCAAATGACACTGGGTGGGGGGTGCCAGCGCTGCCCGATATTGCACACATCTAGTTAAAGAAAAAACAAGATTAAACCCAAAAGTCTCTGCCTGGTCTACGTTCTCCATGGCAAATGTCTGGAGCTAAACCTGCCTGCTCTGTCCTTAGTTCACCCCGTGCATCTCACCAGCAGATGCCACGTTGCTGGTCTCTGACAGAGAATAATGCTGCTGCCATCCAACAGGCACTCGAGGCATCGCAGACGAGAAAGTTCAGGCCAGAAATCATTTAAGATCAGAAATCAGGCGTTAAGAGGGAAAAGGGACAGTAAGTTCCATAAAAATATTTCAATAAAACAAGCGTTAAATCCTATTTCCCGAATTCCCAAACGCCCCTTGGTTTTGTTTGAAGCAGAACCGCTGCTGAGGAACCACGCAGCACGCCCTGAACGCACAGCAGCCGGGATGGCACCTCCCTGCTTGAGCTGCCCAAGGGCAGAGAACCACGTAGGACATCGACAACCGAAAATGATATATCTGAAGCATGTCTGTGATATGGTGGTTTAGATTATTTTTTTTTACATCAAAACTTTTCCTGAATTTCCAAAGCATGAGTGTGTCCTTAGAGATTAGCGCCTTTTTTTGACTGTTTCATGCCTAGGATGGTTTTGAAGGCACTGTGAGGTGCAGCGTGGTGGTGTATGACGAGCACGACCCAACCACAGACCTCTGTGTGTGGAAAACATCCCTTAAACCTGCACAGCTGCTGTACAAACTGGCTGAGCGATCCAGCCCCAGGCACCCTGTTCACCAGGTCAAGAACATGGCCAAAAAAATACCCTGGGGCAGCTGGACAGAAAAAAAGGCAATTTGTGGGAGCTGGTAAAGGAGGAACCAAACTAAGCCTTTGTAGCACCTGAGTGAAAAACTCCTCATCCGGACTGTGCTCTAAGTTATTTGTGTTATTTGGGTGAACTGTTGGGGGTCCTATAACATTTTACACACCAGTACACCAAGTCCAGGACATCAAACTTTTAAGGCAACACAACCGTAGCCCCCAAAAGGCTTTTAAAGGTGTCACTTTTGTATTAGTAAAATAATGGCACGGCAAGCGGGTCAGCTCCGCTGCCTCCAACTTTCACGGAGTTGAAAAGCTAAGCAGGAAACCAACTCCTACCCTCCTTTTGGAGGCGCATGAAAGAAGTGATGCAAACCAGCTGCCCGCAGAAAGATCACAAGGCAATGCAATTTTCTGAGGACTAATATTGCCACACAGTTCTTTGTCTTGAGATGGGACTGCTTTTCTGAAAAGAATGCAAATGTCCAGCGAAAAGGATCAAAAGGAAAAAAAGCCCAAAGCTGAAGGCGGGAGGTCAGTACAGAGACAGACATGGGTCTGTGAAGTCCCAGGAGTTTCCTCGTTGGAGCAAGAAGCTGGTATTGCTCGTCTCCTGTTTATGCAGATTGTAAACACAAACCAGCAACGGGGCAGTAACCATTAAAGCGAGTTGACCAGCGCTGCTCAGGCGCTCTCTGGCGTGTCGTGGGAACACACAACCCGTCGCTGCTGAAGCTGCAGCCCCAGACAATGAACCTGGGTGGATTTCGCTCCAGCAGGCACTGCCGGCGTGGGACGGGATTGACTGAGCTGGTAGTGGTAAGAGTCCTCTTTGTCCACAGGGCATTGGAGCGGGTATAAAAGAAAACAAGGGCACGGAGAGGAACATAAAGGACCTGCCGGCGTGGGACGGGATTGACTGAGCTGGTAGTGGTAAGAGTCCTCTTTGTCCACAGGGCATTGGAGCGGGTATAAAAGAAAACAAGGGCACGGAGAGGAACATAAAGGCACATCACTGTGTTTATGGACAAGGCTGGGTCTGTAGTATTTCTCCTGGAGAAGATCCGGCAGCTCTGCACCGTGCTGCTAACACACAGCGCAGCCCCACAGAGCTCCGACACGGCGCCTTCCAGGAGCTCCGGGTCTCTCCTCCTGCTCCCAGGCAGGTTCGACTCACTCACACCAGCCCTGAGATGTGTTGAGTGACCCGTCCTCGTGAATCTCCAGCGCAACGCCTCCCTGGACAACCTGCCTGAGCTCTGCATTACAGTTAGGAGCGTTTTTCTAATGGCCAGTTTAAATTTCCCTCGCCTCATAGCCTGCACCCCTCACTGCTTGTCCCAGCAGAGACGGAGAACAGTGCAGCACTTCCCCATCTTCAGTGTGCTTAAGTGATGCTAGTATGAAGGAAAAAAAAAGAAAAAGATAGTTTCCCTGGAACCGAAAAGCACCGAGTTACCTGGCATGATTTAAAAGAAAGGCCAGAGAGTTGCAAAATGCACGTGGAAGCTAAGGAAGGGCGTGCACATGCTTAAGGGTTTACCCAAGAGCTTGCAACTTCCCTAAGGAGATTAGTAAAATCCTTGCTGGACCACAGGCGGAATCCCAGGCAGGGGGTGGTAAAACAGGCACCCAGACAAGCAGCAGCGTGACACTGCGGACACGGCGTCAACGTGGGCTTCGCGAGGAGCAGCCTCTGTGGATCCCAAGGTTCCCACTGAGGAGCCGTTTGTTTCACAACGAGTGTTTTGCGCGTGGACAGGAAGAAAAGGCCTTTGCCTTCAGCTGTTATCATCTCGCTGCTGCTCTGGATCTTGGAACCTTCTGTCTGAAGCGGCCCTTTAGCAGAGAACTAAATGCCACAGGAGCTGAGCTGTACCGCAGGAACACAGGTCACAGCTGCACCCCTCCAACCTACCAAAACCTGGAAGCTCTAGCAGGCTTCAGAGGAGGCAAAAAGCTTCTGAGACAGATGAGCATAGGATGGGGTGGGTTTTTGTACACAAGACTGCAATCTCTCATTAGTTCCAGGTCCAAGGCAATGGGAACATCCTGTATTTATAGCTGAGGAAGCAGGACAGAAAGGGATTCACCCTCGACAGAGGGACAGAGGAACGGTACAGAGGGAGGGAAGGTGATTCTGAAGAAGCAAATTAAGATTATTACCTGCAGGCTAAAGTTATAGAGACCTTTTATTAGTAAAATGTCAAAAAACTGACAGAGATTTGTATTTACTTCTCCTTTTCCTTCTAAGAGAGAAGTTCAGCAAAGCAACCTGTGGAGTTATGAAGAGGAAGGAGGTGTTTTGTGATAAGCCTCCAAGAATGTTCCTGTCGAGTGCAGGCACTAAGCTGGAAGAAAATAAAACCTCTGATAAAGCAAAAAATTCTGCAGAGACAGCACTGGCTCCCATAGCCGAGGCAGGAATTAGAGCCCCACGTGCAGACACACACACTCTTGCCAGCGCAGACAGGCAGGACTGCCTGCAGACTTTTATCCACATTTAACACGCAGGGCCTCTTCTGTTCCCCGACAGAAGTTCATTTGCATGAAACTCGCACAAAACAGCCTGTGACGCTTATCTGTGAGCACGAGTTGATCAGACGGGTTTGGAACAAAGGATCTGCCGGGGTTTGAGAGGATTTGACCTGTGCATGAAGAAAACAAGCAAACCCACCAGAAATTCTGCTTTATCTTCCCATTTTTATCTTCTCTTTCGGCCGTTAGGTGACAGACATGCGTGCTAGTGTCAGCTGAGAGCCCTAATATCACTGTTCACCACGCGGTTCCTGCAGCCTTGCCTGACTCGCGCTGCCCTGTGTGACCCCAGGGACTCGGCCAAGCGATTCCACACGTGCAGCAGGAGGAAGGGAGATGCTCAGGGGTGGTCGGTGGAAGAATGAAGACTTCTGGGGGTTGGCCTGCACGTGCGGATACTTCTCTACCATCAGAGGGCCGTGACCAGCCACCAGTGACAGAAAAGAGTTCTGAGAGCCAGAG
>NW_010411625.1:13295-14050 GCF_000710305.1 Buceros rhinoceros silvestris | reverse complement strand
AAGACCTTGGGTGGTGCGCGCTGGGTTCCAGCGGCATCAAATCTGGCAGGACTTCAGCGAGGTGACCAGCAAAAGGAACGTACTCACCCTTCGCGAGCTGCACGAAGCCAAGAATGATGATGAGAGCCAGCGCCAGCAGTTTCGCCGCAGCAAAGGCATCCTGAACGCGAGTGGCAGCTTTCACGCTGTAACAGTTCACGGCTGTGAGGAGCACTACGGGAAACGGACAAGAGGAGACACGTCAGGGCCCAGCAGAACGCTTAGAACGCAAAACACATTATGACAAATTGGTGTTTGTTTTTTTATAAAACTTAAGCAAACACGAGGAGTCTCTTCCTAAAGGAGAGCCCTTGCCAAAGGACGGCTCCACAGCCAGGCACTTCTCCATCTGTCCTCAGCCGGGTGGTTCGAACAGCGCGGGCGCTCCGTGAGACGAGGCACTGCCCTGCCCCGCTGGCACACACCCCGCTGAGGACAGGGAAATAAACGTGGTTATTGCAACCATCCACCTCCAAGGGCTTGGCCGCAGTCCCTGTGAAGCTGATCCAGTTTAATGCTGCTGTTGTGTGAAACCACCACGGAAACGTCAGGACAAATTTCCAGCGCTGATACAGGGCTATTTGTACAACAAGAGCACCTAAAAGGCTACCGAGGCCACCCCGTGTGCTGGGAGATGAACAATGTCTGTGAGAAGAGACTCCTCATCCCCTGCTTGACACGCTGACCAGCGGTGCCAGGGACGTGCCAGCTCACAG